>NW_026685550.1:0-2651 GCF_943735745.2 Anopheles bellator | reverse complement strand
CCCCCACTAAATCATGTCACGAACCGGACCGGAGCCGTGCAAATATCGCGCCGGCTCATCTCCCGCCAGCCAGCAACACCTTTTTTACGGCTGCTGCCGCTGACCACTCGACGACAGACGGACGGGGCCCGGCACAACGCTCGCAATTCGCTCGCTTTAAGCCCGATAAAATATGGAGTGAAAGTTGCCTCGGTTGGTCGATGACGCGGCGGCGGTGCCGATGGCCACTTACCGAACCCCGCAGGCCGCGCAATCCGCGAATCCGAAACGCGTCTTCGGCCGGGAAACCGGCTGATGGCTGATTATGTCATCGAGGGAGCGTTATCACCGCGTGCGTGAGAGGGAGACAGCGGACAGTGGTTCCAAGCTCTGCCGGATATGTGGGTATTATCGCACCATCTTACGGCGCTGGCCGCCTGCTCGATTCTGCTCGCGTAAAACTGGCCACTTCCGACGGTCACCGGCTTTGTTGTTTCGCTTATTGATTTTCCGGTGAAATTCCCACCCCAGTCACGCTGCTTCCGTCTGGTCCGGTCCGCTGATTAAATTACCCGAAAGGAGCCAGAAGCCAGTTTTTGGCACACCGACAAACCGCTGGAGCCTTCGGCGTGGCGTCTGGCACAGCATGAAAACATAATGAAAAAGGGCGCGCAACCATAAATCGTCGAGCTTTTATCGTCAAACCGTTGCGTAACGCGTTCGATGCTGCAGCCGCGTGTTCCATGTTTCGTGGGCCTCAGTGCGTCATCCGTCCGTGTTCTTGATGACCATTTTCCCTTTTGCTTGTGATTCGTTGGTGATTACAGAAAAGGGCCACAAAAACACTCTCTCTGCAGACTCTTGCAGCTTTAGCAGAAGGAAAAAAGGTCAATAATTTACGCTAGGGCCGCGCGCGAAAATGAGCTAACGTAATTACGGCTCCCGCTTGGATTGAGTGTTGCTGAAATAGGGATCTAGAGAAAGAGAAATTCAATCACCGTTCACCAACCGAGAACGTGCGCCACCGAACGAGTGGACTGATTTCGAACTAAAGGCGCAACAAATTGTTCGGATTGTTTTCCACCGAACGGCGCTTCGAGGGGGCTTTGTGTTACGAAAAGCCCTTACCCGCCGACCAGATCAAGCCAAGAGGCCCCGTTAAGGGTGTTTCATAAAGCGATTTAATAAATGTGCCCCCCGGCCGGTACACAGAGGGCCTAAAAGCGTGGAAAATGAATTGGAAAATGTCGACACGACTCAAAACGGGGGGTGGTTTTTGTGTTTGGTGAAAATTCAAACGAAACGCGCCGCAATTGTCGTGATCCCGGAGCTCGGGGGCCGTTTCTATTTATGCTACATCCGCCGGTAAGGGTTGCTGCGAAAAGCAACATACAATGCCACCCCCGACAAACAATCTCCGTACACAGATCCGAACACAAAACCCACTGATTTAAGCTCTCGCTTCGCGTAAGCCGCGATCAACTCGATATTTCGGGTTTCGGGCGTTACGAAATTGTGTGCCTCTTGCGCTACCCGCAACCGCAACACTACATCCCCTGGCCGGATCGGGTTCCTGAGCGAAGTGAAGAGAAAACTTTTGTGGCCACCACACAGTTTTGCCACCTTCACGCGGATTCGGTTGTTTGGTTTACAGATTGGAGCTCCTCGTCAGGAGCGCGTGGCCAAAAAAAGCACCGACACCGGCAGACAATACATTCACCAGTCGAGGTTTCGGAGAGTAAACGGTCCTCGGTCTGGCATCTGTTTTTGGGAGGCTGCCGCCACCACTGGCCTTTCGAAGCCACCGCGTGAAAGGACGGCTTCAAACGGGCGAGCGCAAATTAGCGATCGGTTCCGGAACTCCGGCATCGGCGCCATCGTGCCGTTTCGTCAAACACCGAGCGGTGGACGCAGAGAGTCGTCCTAATGTCTGTGCTGCGGTGGCTGAGCGGCGCGATTGCGTAACAACATGCGAACCGGAGTTTTCCGGAGTGCCACGATGGGTGACGATCGGCCATAGGAAGTAGGGCCATCGTTACCGGCCGATGGCACAGAGTTTGCCATTTTCTTTCACGCTTCTTCCGGTCGCCGAAATGTGGGCTCGGATTAAACTTTCGGAGTTTATCAACCAGCCACTAAGGTACCTAATGGGGCGGAAACGTCGTTAAACCTATACTTTTGCTCAATTATGCTGCGGATCGGGTCTGCTCGATTGGCTGGGCCGCTCTGTGGAAACCAATAGCAGAGCAAAAGCACAAGAGGGTATTTCCACTTTGCATACTTCAATGTTGGATTGACATGGATAACGCTAAACAAGCACAGTTTAATTAACTACTTTAGTCAATATTTGGCAGCTTATTTCGTGTACCATAACGAGTTCGATAAAAGAACATACGATTTTGTTTTCCCTTAACGGTTACGGCATTTATTTGGTACTCTGTAAAGAGCGCTAGTACCGAACGTGGTGAGAAGTTTTTCACGAGCATTTCTCACTGGTGAGAAAGTGAATCCTAGTGAGATTCATCATCGTTTTGGCAGTGACTAGCTTATCTGTTCACAGGTCTACTATGAATCGATGTGTAACAAAATTTTGTAATTGTCAACCAGAAATTGTTGACGCAATGGTCGCTCTGCAGTGATGGCTGGAGCAGTGAAATAACTCAGACGATAAT
>NW_026685549.1:0-2653 GCF_943735745.2 Anopheles bellator | reverse complement strand
GGTAAGTGAATTGTCATTTCCGGACCCACGTCGGGGGTCACCTCGGGCCAACCGAAGAGCTGACACTCTCGTTCGCTTCCGGCTGAACGAGTCCGGAGTAGCGAAAATGGGACGACGCGGACCCGGACACCGGGTTGACTTTTCACTGCCCCATGCCATCGTCTGCTTTTAAGTTTATTGAAAATATTTATGCTACTCATGCCGTTCCGGGGGTTCGGCTCTGGTGTCGGCATGAATCGGCCCGACACGGCGGAAAAACACCCAACTCCCGGCAGCATCCACGGTGGATCTCGATTTACGATGGTCACGGGACAAATTGACTGGAGCGAACCTGGGGCCATCGTGAAGGGGCGTGAAAATGGACGGAGGCACTCGCCCTACTTAAAGTGTTTACTTTTCGCCGCCTCCGGCGTCCCGTGAGAAGTTTGTGGTCTCGCGGGCGCTGTTCTGAGCGGTTTGAACCGCTTCCGGAGCAGTAACTTCTCCGTGGCTAGACGGTACAGTCAACTGGTGGTCACGTTTGGCAGGGAGGGCAACAAAGTCGTAGACGAGACAATCGTTTGCTTCCCGACACCGGACAGGTGCTTGATGCACGGTGCCGGATGCCAGGAACTGTGTGCCAGTCACGCGACGTCGAGGAAGAAGTTAGATTCGCCGGGCTTGGGCTGGCCCGTGTAATAAGCGGAAAATTGATGGCAGGTGACAGATAGGGCTAGAAGTCAGTCAAACTCAATTCACACCATCAAGTTGCTGGTACGTAGCGCCCGACCACAGGGATGCTTTAAATAGCAGCTGCTATGGTCCCGGTTGTCTGGACTTCAAATTGCCAATCAGGGTTCGGAGATCCGCTTTAAAGGATTTACTTAGATTTTTCAAACACAATCAGACATCCCGGTACGGGGTACAGATTACGGCTCATCGATGAACCATCATCATCGTTTCCGTTAAGACGCGCTCGATGACATCTGCAGACGATGTTACAGACGCACTTCGGCGTAACGAACGGAATCGTCATCATCCGACTGTTTGATTGATTCCCCGGCTTCCCACCCATCCCGGGGTCCTGGGTCGGGGGACTAGCGATGGGTTGATTTATTGCACGCCACTCCACTCCGACGAGGACGAAGCCATCGAACGTCAGGTTCTATTACACTTGAGCCTTCCAAAGACCAGACCTCGAGAGCCTATGCTAATCTCTTGCCGATCTGCCTCGATTGTTCCCGATTCCGAGCAAAAATGCGGTGCCTTCATTCCGTTCTCGGGATCCCGCTGGGGAGAGCTATAAAAAGAAAGCCCACCCCGTGGGCCCGACCTGACCGACCCACAACCCGCTGATTCCGTATTCCGGCTTCGATCGGGACCGCCCCAGACATGCTAGAGTTGCATATTCAACAGACCGAAATCGATCGTGCGTGGGTGTATGTGGGTGTCAGGTGAAGCGGATCTGCGTTTTTTGCTGGCGGTGAGGTGACGATGCCGACCGGATACGGATTCTGCTCGGTCGGCCGGGCAGACCAGGAGACGCTGACTCGCATTTGCCACAAAATACATATTCAAGCCATTATCGGGTTTCAGCCTTTTATCCGTCCACAAGCTCCGGAGAACAGGTTTCCCGTAGCAGGAGCAGCGGCAGGGTGATGTGGCAAAAAGCGCCGATAACGTCGTTAGCACCCTCCTGGGCATCCTGGGCGTCCTAATTCGGCTCACGAAGCCGGCCCTCGGAACCCTGAGATACTCAGATTTCGCTCCGAAGATAGGCAAATTTATCGACATCGCCCGGCCCCGAAAACACATGGTCTCGGTTTTCCGGCTAGTCCCGGCCGGGTGGAATGCCCGCTCTAGGGTCCCTGGCGGCGGCGGCGGGGTCTACGAGAGTTTTGCCCTCGTTTTGCTGATTAGGCGAATGGGGCAAATGGCGTGGACTGCAAGTGGAATCCATGAACGGCCGCCAGCCAGCCAACGGTAAGATCTGATGGCACATCTGATGGCTCACTCTCGAGGGGCAGCATGGATCTGGTGATTTTTTTATTTTTTTCCTGCTTATGCCCGAAATTAACATTTTGGGCGCGAAGCGTCCGAGAGAATTGAGACTCTGTTTTTAGCTCACATCGCGGTCACAGTTTTGTACCGAGTGCGCTCCAATGACTGTTACGTAACCTCAAACAGTCACATATCTTAAACTAACAAAGGATTTATACTCAGTACTTGAAGAACTGAAGATACGAGTATTCGACTTTTTTCTATCTGATCCTTTTTGAACAGGTAGGTAAGGAATAAACACTACTTGGTTGATTAATAAGCTTTAAGGTTCGATAAAAAACACAATTTCAGGGTTTGAAATACATTTTATTATTCAGCATGGACTCCCTGAACGGTGGATGCTCCAACAATTCGAATTTTCATGGATTTATGCCGTTGTCAAAATTCTCTTGTGACATGGTGCATTGTCCTGATGAAAACGAATTTTTTCTGATGAAAACGAAATTTGTTGCTGTGCAGAGACCAAGGCCAGCGCAAGCCACGAATTCTATCCAGTCATGAAAAAAGCGGATCCGTTATCGATATGCGACTCAAACCAGAATGCGTAATCGGAACAAGCGAGCCGCCTTGTTTACATTTCCCACGAAACGGAATATCGAAGACGCAGTCATAA
>NW_026685548.1:1371-2653 GCF_943735745.2 Anopheles bellator | reverse complement strand
AGAGAGAGAGAGAGAGAGAGAGAGAGAGAGAGAGAGAGAGAGAGAGACAGGGGGAGCGAAGATAAACTGCCAGTAACCGGTAGCCGGTAGGTACTCTGGTGACGTGGTGACCAAAACGCGGTCCAGCACTCTCCACGCGGACTACTTAGCGTACACCCACCCACCCTGCCTCCTGCACACCCCACGCCGCAGAGAGGCAAGAGAGTTGGGGGCAAGATTTGTGGTCCCTTTCCAAATTATTCACCAAATCGCGCACCCATTCGGAAGGCGAACACGGGAAACGCGGCCGCGACCGCGGCGACGACGACGTCGAGACGTCGTATTGAATAAACATGTTGGAGGAACACACAGACAACAACAACAACAACAACAACAGCACCCACCGCGCGAAGAAGACCAAGATGAACACAGTTGCGCGGCGCGGCCACAATCTATATACATTTTACGCATATATTGGCAAGGAATTAGAAATTTGCAAATATTTACATATTATAAACATTAAGTTTGATTGCATCTCTGCGCCGCGCACCGCCCAGAAACCAGTTCTCCGCCACCAAACCGAAGAGGTCCGGGGAGGGGACAGGGTGGGGGGGTGGGGTCGAACCTTTTGGCAGCGCACACGAACACACAAACGCACACGGCCATTTGTTGGGTACAGTTTGGTGGGGTTAATTTTTTTTTTCGGCTTGTTGTTTTCGCGCACGACTTCGCCGCGGGAACTTAATTCAAAGCGCAAAACGAAACACACATACACAAGCACGCACCGACACGGGGAAAAGGATTAGAAGAAGCAGCAGAGCAGGCCGAGAGGGGGGGTTATGAGAAGGAAAAGACAGATCCTCACTCGGATCCAATCCAAAATCCGGGCATGTCCACGAAGCGAGAGAGAGCCATGCCATGCGGACAACACACATGTATGTGGGACCCGGAACCCGACCCCGCAATCGCATCACTCCCCCCCCCACCGGGGCGCAGTGTGAGGGGACCTATATGTTAAAAAAAAGGAGCAGGCAGGCCCATCACATGCCCTAGAGGCCTAATCTGACTAACTTATGCTGCGAGTAACATTAGCGCGCACTGTTGTTGCTGTTGTTGCTGCATCCCTTTTCGTTCATCCTCTCTCGCGATGTGTGTGTGTTTATATAGCTAGTCAACAGGCCTAAGCCCTGGCCTGGACTCTAAGTCTTCTGATATGCGCCACTTTTCGATTCTAGCGCGCACCCACTGGAGCTGGTGGCTGGTGGCTGTGGGGTGGTGGTATAGGACTCTCCACCAACTGCAG
>NW_026685548.1:0-1271 GCF_943735745.2 Anopheles bellator | reverse complement strand
CATCTGCGACCCCCTTTGTTCTGCCTGCTGCTTTATCTCGCTCGCGCGCCTACCGCCCCAACCAACCGCATACATCATTCTTGACCTTTTGGAAAGTTTGGAATAAAAATGTGCCATCATCACGACGCGACGGCGACGAAACGAACATGTCTCGGGAGGGGGGCGGGAAACAGAACAGAGCAAGAAGAAGAAGCATGGCCGCAGCCACATGGCCACTGCGCCATCTTGCAAGCTTTCCCATTGGTGCATTAGGCATTAGAATGGCGCCGAGTATGCTTCGAATTTCAAAATCCGCGGGATCGCCAATAGCGTCAACCGCATTCAAATTAATACGTCCTCCTCAAAGAGCCGGACCAAAACAGACGCGCACACACAGGAGCCCAGGACATGGGGGTCCTGCGTGCTCAAGATCATGCACCGGTTGCGCCTCAAGGATGTGTGGCTATCCCGTTTTCTCCGACTCAGCGTAACGTTCCGGCGTGCGCTTTGGCGCACGGCGCAATTCGCTCGAAGGAGGTAGGCGCTGCGCGCTCCTGATAAACGCCACCACGGGCGACATATTTGCGGTGACGACGACGTCGTCTACGCCATCGGCAAAGCGCCTAGCGGCCTACAGAGATAGAGCGAAAGAGAGAGAGAAAGGTTGAGGGGGTGGAAGAAGTATGTGAACGGGTGACAGTGTCACTCAGCCTGCCCGACCTACCCTGCGTGGGGGGGAGCCGTCCGTTTGAGTGCCACCGCCCCCAACCGGCAGCACACACTCGCGCGCATGCTTGAGTGGCTCGCGCAAAATTTTGGCAACCCCTTCGACTCCCGTTCGAGGGGGGTTTTCCCCGCCACCAACTGTCCTCTGATCCATCGGTTGGTGAGCACGCACGTGTGTGTGTAGCGCGCGCTAAGGGCACAAGATTTGGACCACCTCTTCACCCTGCCGCCCCATGTTGGTGCGCCGCGAGTGCCGCGAGTGCGCGCGAGTGTTGGAGCACGCGGAACACGCGGAACACGCGGAACTCTGCGCGACACACGCGAGATTCGCAAAAATACGCACACAGGCTCATGCGCGCGTAAAACTCGCTTAGAAGTGAAACGGGCGCAGGGAGCGGGGGGGTGGGAGGTTTTCCCTACCAAAATCACTCTCAACAGCGTGTGAACTCTGCACGACGACGCACAGGGGATAGAGATTTAAAGGTTTCGCGCACGCACACACGCGGCAGGTTTTGCCATTTTTTTTGGGGTCCTCGGTCCCTCGGGCGCCCTATCTGTTTCGGGAG
>NW_026685547.1:0-2654 GCF_943735745.2 Anopheles bellator | reverse complement strand
ATATGGTTTCTCGGACGAGTCGTAGGTTCAGGCGTGTAACTATATATTTGCATTCGGTATCAATCGCTGTTTTACCGATGCACATGCAACCGTTTTTTTGGGTTTAAACGCGCGGACAAACGTTGCCGAAAAATCGGGGTTCGGCTTGCTAACGTTATTTTTAGCCTTTTTCCGTGAAAAAAGGTGTTCCGTAGGCAAACTGATGCCGTTACCAAGGCAACACCAAGAGCTAAGGGAATGGGTCGCCATCTGCGATCACTGCGTCTTAAGACGTTACCCGGCAATGGCATCAGCGATCAAATGGCGTCCAAATGGCGAGTCAAATAGTGCGAACAAATCAAAACTTTTCACTGTTTTTCTTTCGACGCACGCACGGATCGCATTTTTTTCGGACCGTGTTGCATCGCGTGGAAATGTAATAAAGCACCAAAATGAAATCAATCAACGCGGTTCTGCAGCAGCGCCCCGGGGGGAAGTGTTCGCAGTCGAATCGGAAAACAACCACGACGTCGGCCTCACTTTACGGAGGGGAAAACAGCACAAACTTTCTTCAAAGTTCCCTCCCCGAGGACCCACGCTGCATCGCGTTCAATTGACGACACCGACGAAGGACGGAAAGGAATACGGAACGGCAATCATCCGGCCGTCCGTCGTTCGTTCAATCTTTTTATCTCGTATTGGCATCGTGGCACGAACGAAACGTGCAACTTTAAACGCGCGGGATCGCTTTAAGTGCGTCCAACGGCTCCGAAACTCCGGAATGGCAAACTGGCTCTCCAACGTCATCTGGTGGCTGGCTTTTACTTCATGATTTTGCTTCACGATAGCCGAAGTGAAAATTAATCAAATATCACCTTCACAAGTTTGTACTGCAAAAGAGGCAGATGAATTGAATTGGCAACAGGCAACAAATGTCAACCTCTGTATTTTCACATTTCAAAAACTTCTTCGATAAACCTCCCAATTCTCTGGGTCGCAAGCCGGGTACGAGCCTTGGGGCTATGATTCATGGGATCGCGTTTCTTCGTAAAGCTGCCTTTGGCTTCTCTTTGCAACTTTTCGCATCCTTCAGCACGGTCGCGACCGATTTAACGTGAAACACTTGCAAGAAACTGTTGAAAAACAACATTTTTCTTGTGGTACTCCTTCTGCCGCCTCCCTGCAGCCGGGCGGCGCATTTTTATGGTGTGTTTATTTTCACTGCAAGCTAAAGGACCACCTTTTCAATCCCGACTCGCTACTGCGAGGACTGGCTCGTTCGTTCGTGGAAAAGGACTCGCAAGCATCCTCCAAGCTTCAGCTTCATTTCCTCGCCCAAGATTGATTGGCTCCTGGGCCGCTCCACCAGCACCCCCCACAAACCGAGGCCTACCGCGAGGGTAGTTCGATTTGGCTCCTGCCGGCAATCGGAAGAATAATGAACCGGAAGCTCGAACAAGCCCCAAGACCGGGGTGGAATTAGATCGTTTTTCTCTGCCATCTGGCGGGCAGGAAACTCGCAATTCGTTTAAGGAAGTGCCACCTCAGTGTCCTCAGGTTCGGCCCCCATACATCAGTCGGCGACGATTGCCATCTGTAGCACCTTTTTCGATAATGGTAGCCGGCTCGCAATATGCTAAGGTGCTAGCGGCACACGCAAACCGAATGATAAAAAGTAAGGGTTTCTCCGTAATCAACGGCACCGGAGGGCATGTTGTTGGTTCGACATATCGATAAAACCCAATAGAGAAACCACTCACCAAGGCCCCGCTGGCTGGCAATTCAGTCCGGTCACTGGGTCCTATTACTGTGCACTACGTTCAAAGTAATTCCAATTATAGCTCGGGACCTCAGGAGTTCTACGAACAGGGCGTTCTTCCCTAGGCATCGAGTGAGACAGCTTCGAATGCCTGACGACGCATACTAATCACCTAACCAGTGACCAGCATTGTTGCCAATGTTTGGTAGCCCGAAAACAACCCGAAACCGGCGTCGTCGCCCTGTGCTGTGTGCCGAACATAAAACCGAAAGAAACCACTTTTCATTTCACGTTCTGCGGGACGGGATTTCGACTGTGGAACCTTCTAAAATATGTTTCCAACTCTCCCGCCTCACGGCGGTTCAGCATCAAAGTGCGGCGAACAATATGAATTAATGCTCCCCAACGAACGCCGGAGAACGCGGACGAACCCGTTTATGAATCGGAAAACGGACATTAAGCTGTTTTCGTTTCGTGAGGCTTTCCGCTCCAAATGCGCACCAGAAACACCATTTAATTGGAGCGACCGACTGTGCGGAGCGACAACTAAAACTGTGCCGTTTCCGGGACCGGCTCGCTGTTCCCGATCCGGCTTTTGGGCGTGCGAGACAATGTACCAGAATGTCTGAGGAGGATTTTTTCCACCCACCTCAATTTCCGATACTTCAACTGCCAAACCACCCACCGGCTCGCAGTGCAAGAAGTGGAAGTTTTTGAAGTTCCGAAAAACCCGGAGAAATAGTGCGCCGCCGGCACGGAGAGCTGTACGCAAGAGCCAATTTAGGTTTGGCGCAGTGTGTCGTCCACCGGGTACGGGTCTAAAGCATCGTTATGCTTAATGCATAATTTCCTGCTCCTTGCTTTGGCGTGCGAGTCCGGGCAGTGGCAGACTTCATCAAAGGCCCCATTCCGTCCG
>NW_026685546.1:0-2659 GCF_943735745.2 Anopheles bellator | reverse complement strand
ACTTCATTTTTAAAAAGTCCTGTTTTCCGTGAAACGCACCTTGTATACTGCGTTAGATGCGTAATGACAGTAGCTATCAAACGCATATTTCAGTTAAAAAAAATGTGACACATTTAGTGAGTAACGCCACCTATTATGAAACCTCAAGAATTAATACACAACACAACACAACATTAATACATAATATATGAAAAATAAATTATTTAATTAATACATCATAAAATAAAATGTACTGGTGTTTGGCATTAATTGTTTTAAATATTTTGCATGAGCTATTATTTGCAACAAAGCTTTATAACAATAAAATACCAATGCCATAAAATGATCTTTTTTGACAATCGTCCGTTTCTGCTGTTTTTGGCCGGACGGTAAAACGGACGGTGAAACGGACATAAAGTGGATGGCGAAAAGAAGTTTAGCTCCTGAACATATTAATAATATGTGAAAATATGAGTACATATTCTATTTGAATGGCTCTTTTGAGACGTTGAATATTAGTTTGGGGTTCTAACAACAAAATGTGGGCGATGAAATGAGATTTGAATGTAATCTAGTAGACTGGTACGGCCATTTGTGGCCATAGGTCAATTTGAGCACGGCAAAAACAAGTTTAGTTTAAGTTGGTTTTCTGTTTTTCACACCGATTTCCTTTGTTTTGTTTGAAAGCAATTAGAGTACAGTTTTTAAATTTATAAGAAATAATAACGTGGTTTTTTACATGTTTTTATGTTTAACATGCACAATTAAAGCTGAGAAACCCAAGGTGAAGAATTCCCAAGACGCTATTCCTACGTTTTTTTTGCATTTTGCAAGTGGGGGAATGCATTTACGCACGCCGTGTGGGATTCACCCCCACTGCCGCCGAGGTCCTTCCCACTAAACCCCTCCTTGGTTCTCCATCCTACCCCTTCTGGGACTACCGTTACCGGCTTTACTTCGATAGGGGGGACTAGGGCTAGTCCTCGTCTGCAATTTAACAAAAAGGAGCACTACTGTGCTGTTTGCCCTCACTCCCGTTCGGCAGGTGCGGTGGGCGCCGCCAACGTCTGCGCCACCAGCTGCTGTTGCTCTCGTCGCCATTCACCGAGCAGTTTTGCTGTGATGTCTGCAACGCACGCGCTCACTCCGTCGAACGCTTCCTCATTCGCACACATGCGCTGAACGATGTTCTTCACCACGAGTCCATTTCCAACCCTCTACTGCACTTGTTCGCGAGTAACCGTGCCCGTGCCCCTCACGGAAGTAACCGTGCCCAGTCAGGAACTGTGTTAGGGAGGGGTTGGTAGCCCCATGCTTCCGGTGCAGATAGCATTCGAGGTCTGGGATTAGACGGTACGTCCATCGTCCGTGCACGTCGATCTCCCATTTCTGTTGCCAGCGCTCTATCGACCGTCGTCTTGCCTCGGCACGGATGCCCGGAGCTCGGCTCTCGTAACACCTGCTGTCTTCCTCGATGAGGATCCCCACGGGGATCATTCCAGAAACCACGCTCACGGACGCCAGGGATACAGTGCGGAAGGCGCCTGAGACCCGTATCGCAGCCAACCGGTGGACTCGATTGAGAGTCCCCAGATTCCGCTTCGACGACAGTGCTTCCTTCCAGGCAGGCCCCGCGTATCGCAGAACGGTATTTCTAAGCTTGAAATGTGGTAGAACCCTCCAAATATTGCAAATTAATCGATGAATAGCGTAAATTAGTTATTAATTTTGATATTAGTGATATAACGCGTATATAATTTTGATATTAGTGATATAGAAGGTAAACATCTCCCTTCCGTGAATGTCATTCGACGTACCCTATAGAATGTAGACAAATCAGACCTTGTGTACAACAAAATTCCGCACCTTACCATGACCAATTAAAAAACAGAACAGTATTTTGCTATCGCAATGCTTTTAAACCTCGCTTATTGTGAGAAAATCTATTTTGTAGTGATGGATCTTTGCTATGATTCACCACTCATTATTGGGAGTTGAAGTTTTCCGTATATGCGATCTAAATCATCATTAGGAAACAACTGAGGAAACTTACAATGGCATTATGTTGCAAGGATGCATTATTTACATGAAGCCTACTAATTGGCGACTTTTTCTGTTCATAGTGACTCGAAAGCTGGCCAGAACTTGATGAAAGCAAAAACATTTATGAATGAAGAAGTCTTATTGGTGAAGATTTCTTCGCATCACAGGATAGTACGACAATCCACAAGCAGTATTGTCAGGCAGTATCTCGTGGAAGATAATATAAAGGTTATAGGTTATTAACATCGTTGTCCAGACCAAGCAACCACCGAAAACATGTAGTTCTTCATTAACCTTGGAGTATGCGAAAGATCCAACTCAATTTAACAGAATTAGCATAGTTAATCAAACCAATCTGGTCCAAAATAATAAATGAGGACTGTAGAAAAGATCATAACATAACAAAACGAGAATGTTTATCCACACTGTCTGGGCGGAATGGTATGTATTGCGGATACTAAATTTTTTTTTTTTTTTGCTATATAAGAACGGACTGGGCCGTATTTATTAACTTTATGCTTATACCATACGACATATAACAATATACATATATACATAACATATTCTAAAGTTTAAGCATCATGGAAGATACTTAGACTTAGAAGAAGGACGTGGCATTTCCTCCGAAGTCCAGACG
>NW_026685545.1:0-2659 GCF_943735745.2 Anopheles bellator | reverse complement strand
CCACTTCCAGGAGGGCGAACGGAGACCAAACGCGATCAGCATGAGCCGACGGTTTCGTGGAAGCGAAGGAAATAGCGAAGGAAACAGGTAGAGACCTTTTGACTTTACATAATTCTAGAAAGATTGGGCCAACAGAAGGAAGTTTAAAGAAACCTCAGCCTGAGGTGGGCTCGCGATACTGAAGCAGAACGAAAGTCACGCATCTGTACTAAAAGTTCCCAAAACCCCGAGCAAGTCCACGTCGTCGTCATTGCCATCGTACTAAAGCCAAACCAGCTAGAGTACTTGCGCAGGCTCGGGCAGCTGATAAGAAACCTCGTCAACAGCATTGTGGGGATTTTTGTTGCTTTGCAGACCAAGACTTGCTTTCGCGCCTTGTAAGTCCACGTGGCGCGAACGTACGTATTTCAAGAAGAGAGATTTATTTGCTCTGGCCTCGGGGGAACTCGGTGTGTATCTTCAATTTTTTTCATTCGCCCCAGCTTCGCCTGAAGGTCACACTCTCCCAGACGACGCATAATATTGGAAGTCCCGCCACGAAGTCGAAGTCGAAGGCTTCGCTTCGGCGAATCACGGTGGCGCAAGAGGCGTGAAGGTGTGTCGGGATGGCCTCAATGAGTCACAAGACGAAAGTTTCACGCGCATCTCGGATCTCAGGATGGCGACCGGGCGTCCAACCGTTCAAACGAGAATCTAGCAAAACGGGAGGCACGATCGGAGGGAATTGCGGCCGTCACACACGCCGCAACACGGTGTGGCATGTCAAGGTTATGTACTTAAAATGTTAAACTAACCCATATATTCCCTCGAGTCACTGGCACGGTAACGTCGCGGAGTGTCGGAGCGAATGAGAGAGGGACACAGCGAAGCCCGTGACAGACTTTGTGTGAGGAGACCTTGGAAGTATGCGTTACAATGCAGAAGGGAGAGACGGGCAATGGTGATGCGCGCCCAACTGTTGATCGCGCACCACACGCTTTGCGTGGGATATCCTGAGCCGACCCAACTGCAGAGCGGAGAAGGTCCACAATCGTTCCAATATCGGGCGACTCTGGTCGCTGGTCCGACCATACTTCAGTGTCCGTTGGTTGAAAGACTGACGGAGCGGTTGGTAGGGTGCACGATCGTCAAGGATTCGGCTCGGAACCTTCAGACCCTGGACTCTGGTTGGGTGACGGCAGCAGACTTGCGGGCGAATTCTCCGGAAACCCAAGGTTGAAGAGACCCCATTTCGTGTCCCGTGCAGTCACAGAATGTGTGGAGCGATACTCCAGAGTGCTGCGACACAAGTGACGTGAGGTCAACTGCTTAGCCACACTTCATCACTGCGCAATGGGGGCTGCTGTTTAGGCGAACAGCTTTTGCGTTTGCATGCAGCAGTGCAATCTCCTTCTCTGGTGGACGTGGACTTCATTCCCCCCTCGTTGGGGAGACTTTAACTGGGACTTTAAAAAGCGACGAGAGCTCGGACCCGAACGCATGATGTTGACCTCATCGATCGATCATCGTGACGACGGGAGGCTCGTTTATGGGCAGTCACCACCCACTCCGTCGAGTCCGTCTTTTGTGGTTCGCTACCCACGTCGCGTAGTAGTTCATCGAACGCGCACTAAAACGGCACCAAGGCCCAGCCCGAGCCGTGGCCTCTCCACGGCGGCGGCAGTGCAGCATAGAAAAGTGCATAACGAGCCAAAACCGGCGTGCATGGGACGGCGGCCACCGTTGCAACTGCACTCCCGCCGCCCCGAGCGATGATTGTCGTTGGCCTTAATTCGGCTTTGATTGGTAGAAGGTCGTCACCAACGGAGCCACGCCACCGCCGTCGCCAACCGGTTGTTGTCGGTGGGTCAGTCGGGCAGTGGCCGCCGGGGTGGTTTCGACCACGGGGGTCACGGTGCTTTTGGGGCTGCAAGGCGAACGCATATGGACACTGGGGCACTCGGCACTGGGTCGGAAAACTGTGCCATCCCCGGCAGCGACGAGCACACCACCAAAACCGGCAAAGAAGACCGGTCACTTCCTGGCACTATTGGGTCAAATGAAAAGTCGCTTCGTAGTGTGGTGTGGTAATTGTTTCAAGCAATAATTTTGTTTCACTCGAAATTAATTTCTATCAAGTACCATATTGCGACATACGGTATTAGGCTCCCTTATTATCTATAACGTATTGTCGTTTACCGGGTAGCTTCATAATTTCATCGATTTGTAACATAACCTTGATTTATCATCCGTGCAAGTCCTGGGCATTCACATTTAATTCATTCATCAATCTGGCTAACCACTCCTGAGTCCGGTGTTTACTAACCTGGCACCGCGTGGCATACTTTATTATTTCACTCTCTTTTAAACCGATATGGATATTTTCAAAAGCAACTAATTATAAATCTATTTTGGCAATCGAAACTTGAAGTATCACCTGTCAGTATAACGAAAAGGTATTGATACTTTATGAACCAATAGAACGACGGTTAAAAAGTAGTTCTCGGTTAGACAATTTTAAATTGGAGACGTATTTAAAATATGCCTCTGCATCATATGCTCCTATTTAATCGCCACACTCGCCCCACCATGCTGGGAAGTTCCACCCCTTTTCGGACGCATTTTAAATTAAGACTAGCAGGCCCGGCGAACTTTGTTCCGCCCCAAAGGCAATTAGTAA
>NW_026685544.1:0-2660 GCF_943735745.2 Anopheles bellator | reverse complement strand
AGAGCAGGACGAATACTAGCGCGACTATGGTGGAGCGCATGTTGGGTGACATAAGGCCGGTAGGCGCACAGTCCACTATTTTATACTGCATCGAACGATGGCGTGCGCCAATGCTCTACACTGTTTCGCTCATGTTAAGATTAGGCAAATGCGCGTGCTCTAGATTTTACTCGGACACAGCGGTTGTTATCAGATTCTTGTTATGCCCCTGTCTTCGATCAAACTACGAAGGAGCTAAAGATTGCATAATGCGGATAAAATTAATTAAATTTGAGTGTACAGTTTGATAACTAAGAACGCAGACCTTGAGCTATGGAATGATACTAAAACTTCAAAAATGACCGTGAACCACGTTGTACGGTCAGAGAGTTGACATCAATGACATACAAGATATTCTATATGCCGGGTTCTGGTGAAATTATATGTAAGTCTGTAAATTAGGTCGATCGCGCAGCGCCATACTTCTTCCGGTGTTACGCACACAGTCATCAACGGAAGCGTATAGTTCATTATGGGCCCTATTATGATTCTCGAACTCGATCACGAAGTTCACTCAAACATTCATTAGAGTTAATTTTGCTATCGCGGCAGTCGCCGAGTTTCCGTAACGGGAGCTTTCAACTGGATGAATTTTTTCTTGATCAATCGAATTCTCACCGCATTACGGTTTTCAATCGGGTAGTCGAGTTTGACAAACGGGCTTCCGTCAACTTTTTGCAAACGGAAAGAGCCGTTCTGTTAGTATGTCTTTGATTTTGGCTGTCTTTGATTGGAGGTGTGCACTACAAACAAAGCAAGAGAAACCTTCTGCGCACCGGAGAGTGGACCCTTCCTTTTGAGTGGAGGATGTCATGCATTGTCATGGTCAAACGCTTTAAGGGATGGCGACCATTGTATGAAAGGAGTAAAGCTAGATGCCATGGTTCTGGAGAGTTTGCTCCCATGCCCTCTCTCGCTAATTTGTTGTTATTTTATAATTATCTATAGATAAATCCGTCCTCCTCAAACCTATGCAGGGGTAAGAGGTGGGACTTATCATCATTATTTCATCAATTAGTTTGTGTTGTGTACGCTGCGCCGTGCAAAGATAATGATATTTTCAAAGATAGTTTATATTTTGGTGATGAAAAATTCAATTTGTAAAATTTACATAGCAATGTTTTGCGATGAATCTTTATATTTTCAGTTCCTTCACTTATACTTCAAATTTTCAGTTCAAATTTTAAAATGATTTCCGCGTTTCCGATGATTTCTACGTTTCCGATAGCGATGGAAACGTGGAAATCATCAGAAACGCGGAAATCATCTTAAAATTTCAGATATATAATGAGAATAAATATATAAGAATCGCACGCACATCTGACCTGTTATCTGTGTATGTGGATCTGTGTGGACAATGTTTACAAAAATTCTGAAGAATGACGTACTCGTACTCAAAGAGCTTGACAAGCTTTCACGTTTAAACTTCTTAGCACATTTTAGCACATTTAGCACTCGGAGTTTCTCTAATTGAAAACCGTGATCCCGGCAATCGAGTTCGTCGTTCGAGTTTGAGAACTTGAGTCGATTCGACTGTTTGAGTTTGTTAATAGGGCGGTATGTTTCAGGCAACAGTCTCCTAGGAGTTATTCACAGTAAATGGTCTTAACAAAACAGTGTCTACAAACAGAGGCTTGATCCCAATGTGATTTTATAATAAATGTATTGTCGCTATTCATTTTTTTTCTTACCGTGGAAATACTTTATTTTCCTTTCGACTCATTTGTGCACTATGACAGGTCGCCTCGTACAACCTTGAAAAATAATTCCGTGGCGAATATTGCAAAGTTTTCATTGTCCTTGTAAATCAACATATCCAGCTTCCACAGACCTGGCCGAAAATACTTATTGATTAAATCGGCGTCCAAGACTTTATTCTTGATGTAGTACATCTGTGCCGGCCACGGACACGTTCCAGCATCGGGAAAATTAGTGGTGTTCCGATAGAACTCCCGATAGTCTCTGTAGGTTGTGTTGAGAAACTGGCAGATCTTTTGCAAGGGAATTCGGAATGGTGAACTGATGAACTGGTTGTTTCCTAGTACACTGTACGACAGTCCCAGCGTTAACTACAGGAAGAATATTACGCTCAGCAAAATGGAAAATTAACACATTGATCATTTTTTATAAAACTCACTGTAAAATTGTCGTCCAGATCATGAAACAGTTCAAATTCTCCATCCAATACGGACGTAGTTCGGTTGAACTTGCGAATTCGCATTTTACTTGCATCTAAATAATCGGAGCCATTAATCTGCTCAAGTCTTTCGTACATAACTTGCAAGGATGTATCCGAACCGCATGTTTGGATAATTACCAAACCAAGCGTCAAAAGGACGCACTTTGTAGCGAAGAACTGGAAGATGGAGGTCTCTGAGCACATATTGAAATAAACACAATCCAGTCCACGCAGACTTTCGGATAGAACTACGATACTGTGGAACAATGAATATATATTCCTATAAAGAGGTTTGGAGTAATTGACGGACAACATTAATTTTACGTTACACAGATTAACTGATAGGGTGACACGAGTTGGACGGTCATGCGAGTATGTTAAATGATTTAATGATAACTAAATTATAAAAAGAAGCGTATGAATTACGGTGGGCTCATTCATG
>NW_026685543.1:0-2661 GCF_943735745.2 Anopheles bellator | reverse complement strand
ACCCCGCGTTACCGACGATCAACCAGAACGCGATCGATGGCCTTTACTTTGGAACGGTGAACAAGGTGTTCCTTCTGTTCGATACTCCCATTCCCGATGAGTTCGGCAATGTTGTCGATCTGCTGTGGTACCAGCAGGACCTTCAGACTTTACGGCAATCGAAGCACGCCTGGGCCGAAGCCGTTGGCTTCTTCTACCGCGTGGACAGCAAACCGCACGTGCTCTGCGCCTGGTTGAACGGTGCTCAAGGTCGCCAATCCGAACTCTTGTCGGATGATACGATTAAGGAGGGTCTGCTTTACCTGCTTAGCATTTTCGGTAAGAACTACAACTTCGGAAACGTACAAGCTGTTTTGAGGTATGTGTGTCACACTGAATGTTGCAGTCGCTAGGAGATACAAGATTTTCATCCATTCCCAGATCGAAATGGTCTTCAAATCGCTTCGTCCGTGGATCTTACTCTAGCCGATCGCTCGCCACTGAGCGTCTTCAAACTGGAGCGGGTGATCTGAGTGAATCGCTCACAGCTGCTGCTAATCACCCGGTAGTTCTATTTGCTGGTGAAGCCACCAGCGTCGAACACTACTCCACTGTCCACGGTGCGATCGAAAGTGGCCAACGTGAAGCGAATCGTTTGATCGACCTGTATCAATGAGCTACGCTCTACGGAAACTAAGAGTTCATATAGACTTGGAAATGAAATAAATTACTTTTACCTCAGCATTCAAACTTCGAACGTTGGACCTACGGTAAGTGGTCCCAGCATGATCTACACTCAGTGCTGATTACACATGCTGTCACTTTGGTATGAAAGCATTTCGCACTTCCCTCTGAGCTAAATGTATCCGAGATAATTACACGCGATAAATGTTATCCCATGAAACGCAACCGAGCATCACTAGCGACCGGTTTGATTGTTATTCACATTTTACCATACAGTTGTGCTGTAAACGAAAGATGTCAAACCCGCGTGTAGTCGTGGTCAGTGCCGGAGCAGCGAGTATTGCCGCTACTAGCAAACTCTACCAGAGTGGCACTACGAACGTAACGATTCTTGAGGCCTCGGACGCTTTGGACGCTTTGGAGGACGCATTCGTACGACTCCGTTCGGTAGTGCCGGCGTTGTGGAGCTGGGTACCCAGTGGAGCCACGGCGAGCAAGGTAACATGGTTCACGAATGTTGGCAGAACAGTTTCTGGTCTATTACCAACCAATAGACCCACCGTGGCCGTATCGATTTTCGCGCACGTTATCTTCCGGCTTTTTCTGGTTTCCCAATCAACTCCGGAAACGATGTGCAAATGCAGGAAAGTCCATTCATAGTGCAGCATCTTGAAGAGATTATTTCGATTGTCTTACGCCAATCAATCGGAGCCAGTGACAGTTTTAGATAGCGCCATACAGTAATGGCATACCATTACCACGAGGGTCCGACTATATATTGAGGTTCAGATCTGGTTTGGCGGATCAGTTATGTGTGCTGCCTGAACTGAAGTGCCATATCAGTGCCTGCGATAAGTATAAGGTACAGTGCGAACTTACAATACCTTAGATCGCATCTTCGTCCGGTGATCACCCGTATTTTGTTTCCATTTTGAAAGGCGGACAGTGTCCATCCGTTTTGCCAGAAGAGTCCCCCCGCTGTTAACAATGAAGTGGACCTTCGCAGTGGTTGTTGTGGCTTGGGGCATGGTTGCCGCCAGCCTTTCCGGAACATCCGCTGCAGCGAATCCACGAATTGTTATCGTTGGGGCTGGGGCATCGGGGCTGGCAGCTGCTACCACTCTGTACCGTGCTGGGCTCACCAACATCACTGTGCTGGAGGCTTCTCAGAGAATTGGAGGACGCATTAATTCTGTGCCTTTTGGCGGTGACGATTCGTCTGTAGAGCTGGGAGCTCAGTGGTGTCATGGAGAGGAAGGCAACGTTGCTTACCACATGGCGTCCGCATTTCCCGGTCTACTCAAAACCTCCATGATCGTGGAAAACGAATACCTGGTCCAGTCGGATGGACAACAGGTGCCGGAGACGATTTCCGATCGCCTCTGGGCATTGGGCGAATCCATCTTAGAAGCATCATATACAGCCGGCTACGCGGGATCGTTGGGCGACTATATTACCACTCAGTATCGCGCCGAAATAAACTCGCCGCAGTACAGTGACATCAATCGTGAACTAGCGGAGCAGTTTTTAGTAAGTTTCCACAACTCCGAGCGAGGCCGTAGAGCGATCGATTCGTGGTTTGATGTGGCCGCAACGAGTGACGGCGAGTTTGAGGAAACCGAAGGAGAGCAAGCTCTAGCCTGGATGGCAAAGCGGGGCTTCAGCTCGATACTGGACATAATGACGGTAAGTCGCTTGGTGAACACAAGTTTAATACGAAATACTTATCCTGTGACATATGCACAGGGCACTTTCCCAGGATCCACCAACTCAGTGGTGCCAATCAACACTCTGACTAGTTTCAACAAAGTGGTTAACGGTATCTACTGGCAAGGAACTACCGATGGCCTTGTTACAGTTGCTACCGAAGACGGTTCTCAATACTCTGCCGATCACGTGATTGTGACCGTATCGCTGGGTGTGTTAAAGGCGGACTCTCGTACCATGTTCCACCCCGCGTTACCGACGATCAACCAGAACGCGATCGATGGCCTTTAC
>NW_026685542.1:0-2661 GCF_943735745.2 Anopheles bellator | reverse complement strand
ACCCCGCGTTACCGACGATCAACCAGAACGCGATCGATGGCCTTTACTTTGGAACGGTGAACAAGGTGTTCCTTCTGTTCGATACTCCCATTCCCGATGAGTTCGGCAATGTTGTCGATCTGCTGTGGTACCAGCAGGACCTTCAGACTTTACGGCAATCGAAGCACGCCTGGGCCGAAGCCGTTGGCTTCTTCTACCGCGTGGACAGCAAACCGCACGTGCTCTGCGCCTGGTTGAACGGTGCTCAAGGTCGCCAATCCGAACTCTTGTCGGATGATACGATTAAGGAGGGTCTGCTTTACCTGCTTAGCATTTTCGGTAAGAACTACAACTTCGGAAACGTACAAGCTGTTTTGAGGTATGTGTGTCACACTGAATGTTGCAGTCGCTAGGAGATACAAGATTTTCATCCATTCCCAGATCGAAATGGTCTTCAAATCGCTTCGTCCGTGGATCTTACTCTAGCCGATCGCTCGCCACTGAGCGTCTTCAAACTGGAGCGGGTGATCTGAGTGAATCGCTCACAGCTGCTGCTAATCACCCGGTAGTTCTATTTGCTGGTGAAGCCACCAGCGTCGAACACTACTCCACTGTCCACGGTGCGATCGAAAGTGGCCAACGTGAAGCGAATCGTTTGATCGACCTGTATCAATGAGCTACGCTCTACGGAAACTAAGAGTTCATATAGACTTGGAAATGAAATAAATTACTTTTACCTCAGCATTCAAACTTCGAACGTTGGACCTACGGTAAGTGGTCCCAGCATGATCTACACTCAGTGCTGATTACACATGCTGTCACTTTGGTATGAAAGCATTTCGCACTTCCCTCTGAGCTAAATGTATCCGAGATAATTACACGCGATAAATGTTATCCCATGAAACGCAACCGAGCATCACTAGCGACCGGTTTGATTGTTATTCACATTTTACCATACAGTTGTGCTGTAAACGAAAGATGTCAAACCCGCGTGTAGTCGTGGTCAGTGCCGGAGCAGCGAATATTGCCGCTACTAGCAAACTCTACCAGAGTGGCACTACGAACGTAACGATTCTTGAGGCCTCGGACGCTTTGGACGCTTTGGAGGACGCATTCGTACGACTCCGTTCGGTAGTGCCGGCGTTGTGGAGCTGGGTACCCAGTGGAGCCACGGCGAGCAAGGTAACATGGTTCACGAATGTTGGCAGAACAGTTTCTGGTCTATTACCAACCAATAGACCCACCGTGGCCGTATCGATTTTCGCGCACGTTATCTTCCGGCTTTTTCTGGTTTCCCAATCAACTCCGGAAACGATGTGCAAATGCAGGAAAGTCCATTCATAGTGCAGCATCTTGAAGAGATTATTTCGATTGTCTTACGCCAATCAATCGGAGCCAGTGACAGTTTTAGATAGCGCCATACAGTAATGGCATACCATTACCACGAGGGTCCGACTATATATTGAGGTTCAGATCTGGTTTGGCGGATCAGTTATGTGTGCTGCCTGAACTGAAGTGCCATATCAGTGCCTGCGATAAGTATAAGGTACAGTGCGAACTTACAATACCTTAGATCGCATCTTCGTCCGGTGATCACCCGTATTTTGTTTCCATTTTGAAAGGCGGACAGTGTCCATCCGTTTTGCCAGAAGAGTCCCCCCGCTGTTAACAATGAAGTGGACCTTCGCAGTGGTTGTTGTGGCTTGGGGCATGGTTGCCGCCAGCCTTTCCGGAACATCCGCTGCAGCGAATCCACGAATTGTTATCGTTGGGGCTGGGGCATCGGGGCTGGCAGCTGCTACCACTCTGTACCGTGCTGGGCTCACCAACATCACTGTGCTGGAGGCTTCTCAGAGAATTGGAGGACGCATTAATTCTGTGCCTTTTGGCGGTGACGATTCGTCTGTAGAGCTGGGAGCTCAGTGGTGTCATGGAGAGGAAGGCAACGTTGCTTACCACATGGCGTCCGCATTTCCCGGTCTACTCAAAACCTCCATGATCGTGGAAAACGAATACCTGGTCCAGTCGGATGGACAACAGGTGCCGGAGACGATTTCCGATCGCCTCTGGGCATTGGGCGAATCCATCTTAGAAGCATCATATACAGCCGGCTACGCGGGATCGTTGGGCGACTATATTACCACTCAGTATCGCGCCGAAATAAACTCGCCGCAGTACAGTGACATCAATCGTGAACTAGCGGAGCAGTTTTTAGTAAGTTTCCACAACTCCGAGCGAGGCCGTAGAGCGATCGATTCGTGGTTTGATGTGGCCGCAACGAGTGACGGCGAGTTTGAGGAAACCGAAGGAGAGCAAGCTCTAGCCTGGATGGCAAAGCGGGGCTTCAGCTCGATACTGGACATAATGACGGTAAGTCGCTTGGTGAACACAAGTTTAATACGAAATACTTATCCTGTGACATATGCACAGGGCACTTTCCCAGGATCCACCAACTCAGTGGTGCCAATCAACACTCTGACTAGTTTCAACAAAGTGGTTAACGGTATCTACTGGCAAGGAACTACCGATGGCCTTGTTACAGTTGCTACCGAAGACGGTTCTCAATACTCTGCCGATCACGTGATTGTGACCGTATCGCTGGGTGTGTTAAAGGCGGACTCTCGTACCATGTTCCACCCCGCGTTACCGACGATCAACCAGAACGCGATCGATGGCCTTTAC
>NW_026685541.1:0-2661 GCF_943735745.2 Anopheles bellator | reverse complement strand
AGAGCAGGACGAATACTAGCGCGACTATGGTGGAGCGCATGTTGGGTGACATAAGGCCGGTAGGCGCACAGTCCACTATTTTATACTGCATCGAACGATGGCGTGCGCCAATGCTCTACACTGTTTCGCTCATGTTAAGATTAGGCAAATGCGCGTGCTCTAGATTTTACTCGGACACAGCGGTTGTTATCAGATTCTTGTTATGCCCCTGTCTTCGATCAAACTACGAAGGAGCTAAAGATTGCATAATGCGGATAAAATTAATTAAATTTGAGTGTACAGTTTGATAACTAAGAACGCAGACCTTGAGCTATGGAATGATACTAAAACTTCAAAAATGACCGTGAACCACGTTGTACGGTCAGAGAGTTGACATCAATGACATACAAGATATTCTATATGCCGGGTTCTGGTGAAATTATATGTAAGTCTGTAAATTAGGTCGATCGCGCAGCGCCATACTTCTTCCGGTGTTACGCACACAGTCATCAACGGAAGCGTATAGTTCATTATGGGCCCTATTATGATTCTCGAACTCGATCACGAAGTTCACTCAAACATTCATTAGAGTTAATTTTGCTATCGCGGCAGTCGCCGAGTTTCCGTAACGGGAGCTTTCAACTGGATGAATTTTTTCTTGATCAATCGAATTCTCACCGCATTACGGTTTTCAATCGGGTAGTCGAGTTTGACAAACGGGCTTCCGTCAACTTTTTGCAAACGGAAAGAGCCGTTCTGTTAGTATGTCTTTGATTTTGGCTGTCTTTGATTGGAGGTGTGCACTACAAACAAAGCAAGAGAAACCTTCTGCGCACCGGAGAGTGGACCCTTCCTTTTGAGTGGAGGATGTCATGCATTGTCATGGTCAAACGCTTTAAGGGATGGCGACCATTGTATGAAAGGAGTAAAGCTAGATGCCATGGTTCTGGAGAGTTTGCTCCCATGCCCTCTCTCGCTAATTTGTTGTTATTTTATAATTATCTATAGATAAATCCGTCCTCCTCAAACCTATGCAGGGGTAAGAGGTGGGACTTATCATCATTATTTCATCAATTAGTTTGTGTTGTGTACGCTGCGCCGTGCAAAGATAATGATATTTTCAAAGATAGTTTATATTTTGGTGATGAAAAATTCAATTTGTAAAATTTACATAGCAATGTTTTGCGATGAATCTTTATATTTTCAGTTCCTTCACTTATACTTCAAATTTTCAGTTCAAATTTTAAAATGATTTCCGCGTTTCCGATGATTTCTACGTTTCCGATAGCGATGGAAACGTGGAAATCATCAGAAACGCGGAAATCATCTTAAAATTTCAGATATATAATGAGAATAAATATATAAGAATCGCACGCACATCTGACCTGTTATCTGTGTATGTGGATCTGTGTGGACAATGTTTACAAAAATTCTGAAGAATGACGTAGTCGTACTCAAAGAGCTTGACAAGCTTTCACGTTTAAACTTTTTAGCACATTTTAGCACATTTAGCACTCGGAGTTTCTCTAATTGAAAACCGTGATCCCGGCAATCGAGTTCGTCGTTCGAGTTTGAGAACTTGAGTCGATTCGACTGTTTGAGTTTGTTAATAGGGCGGTATGTTTCCGGCAACAGTCTCCTAGGAGTTATTCACAGTAAATGGTCTTAACAAAACAGTGTATACAAACAGAGGCTTGATCCCAATGTGATTTTATAATAAATGTATTGTTGCTATTCATTTTTTTTTCTTACCGTGGAAACACTTTATTTTCCTTTCGACTCATTTGTGCACTATGACAGGTCGCCTCGTACAACCTTGAAAAATAATTCCGTGGCGAATATTGCAAAGTTTTCATTGTCCTTGTAAATCAACATATCCAGCTTCCACAGACCTGGCCGAAAATACTTATTGATTAAATCGGCGTCCAAGACTTTATTCTTGATGTAGTACATCTGTGCCGGCCACGGACACGTTCCAGCATCGGGAAAATTAGTGGTGTTCCGATAGAACTCCCGATAGTCTCTGTAGGTTGTGTTGAGAAACTGGCAGATCTTTTGCAAGGGAATTCGGAATGGTGAACTGATGAACTGGTTGTTTCCTAGTACACTGTACGACAGTCCCAGCGTTAACTACAGGAAGAATATTACGCTCAGCAAAATGGAAAATTAACACATTGATCATTTTTTATAAAACTCACTGTAAAATTGTCGTCCAGATCATGAAACAGTTCAAATTCTCCATCCAATACGGACGTAGTTCGGTTGAACTTGCGAATTCGCATTTTACTTGCATCTAAATAATCGGAGCCATTAATCTGCTCAAGTCTTTCGTACATAACTTGCAAGGATGTATCCGAACCGCATGTTTGGATAATTACCAAACCAAGCGTCAAAAGGACGCACTTTGTAGCGAAGAACTGGAAGATGGAGGTCTCTGAGCACATATTGAAATAAACACAATCCAGTCCACGCAGACTTTCGGATAGAACTACGATACTGTGGAACAATGAATATATATTCCTATAAAGAGGTTTGGAGTAATTGACGGGCAACATTAATTTTACGTTACACAGATTAACTGATAGGGTGACACGAGTTGGACGGTCATGCGAGTATGTTAAATGATTTAATGATAACTAAATTATAAAAAGAAGCGTATGAATTACGGTGGGCTCATTCATG
>NW_026685540.1:0-2665 GCF_943735745.2 Anopheles bellator | reverse complement strand
GATCTCACTCGTCTCAGCCTTCCTCCGCCGCGTCGCAGGCAGAGGGGCAGCCACGGGCTCTCAAAATTGTTCACTGGGTAGCTCGGGCACTCAATTTTGTCCACTGGGTAAGATTGCTGTATCTTGGAAGGAGTCCCCTCTGTCTCCTCCTGCACTGGTCCTTTAGCCTTTTCTAAGGCCTCTAAGATCGCTAAGGCCCGCCTTTTCTAAGATCGCTGATAGGATCTCCTCTGCCGTCCTGCAGCTCGGATATCCCGTATCAGTTGGGCTGCCTCTCCCGTATTAGCGTCTTAGTGCCTAACCTGTTAACAACTACGAGGTCGAACATTTTTTGGGCTGTCTGCTTGACCACAGCCATGTACCGCGCTTCGCCGTCCAGCGCGATGATTTCTTCATCCCTAGAGGTCGGGGCCTCTAACACTACCCGATCCTCGGGTTTCGCCCGGGGCATCGGACAAGGCTTCTCTGTCGCAGCCTGCGACACAGAGCTCTGCCTTGTCTCCCCGCAAGCAGTCTCGCTTAGCGAGCGACACAGGAACGGCTTTGCGCCGGCCGCCTGTGGGTTCGTGACTCCACTGCTCGTCCCCAGTTCGGGCTCGGGGCCTTGCTTCATGCTTGGCCCGAGCCCCCCCTCGGTGGCGGTGGGGAGCGCGCCACCTTGCGGCTTCTGGCGAAGACGGCCGCTTCTTTTCTTTCTCCCTCCATCACTCACTCACAGCGGTTAGTTCTGACTGGCATACGTGTCCCACACGCGCCGAGATTACTCCACGCGCACCTAGTCCACACACACCACTATTGGCCACGCTGGCACCGTCAGCACTCCGACGCGGCACTTGTGCTTTAGTTGTGCGTTTGCACAACGGCGCACCGACCGCGCACCGACCGCGCACAGCTAAAACCGCTATTTAACATATTAATTAATTAGCACTAACAATGTTTTCCACTGCGCATTACACTCGATAAGGACCGAGAAGGACCTTAGCCAGGGTCGTATTGGTATCACTAGTACCCGATACGCCCTTTTCACCCTAAATTCTGGCTTTACCACGGCCAGTACAAACTCGCACCCTCACTCTTTCAACTCCGTGGCGATATCCGAGGTGCAGCGTGTTGGCGAACGGCCAGACACCGAAATGCGGCGGCTGCAACGAAAGCTCAGCCGTCTGATGGAGAAGTTTCGGGAAGGCGAGCTATCAGATACGGAGTCATAACCCTCAGTCATCAGCTCCGTTATTAGAATAAACAAAACCGTTAAATAGACCAGTTTTGCGTATTTAATTCTTAACACTAACATAAAATAACGATGACACTGAACACACACATGAATGAAGTAAAAAATATGGTATAAAATATGGTATAAAATATGGTATAGTAAAATATGGTTTACAAACTGGCAGCATTTCATTTGAATGGCCCCGCAAACCTCAGGTACAATCCGGGAAATGATTTGCTTCGAAATTTTGAAGGTGTTTTGTAAGCTGGCGTAGGAGTTTCCAGTTGCCAGAAAATGTAGAACAATCAGCCGCATTTTCGGAGGAATAGTTTGGCGGAATGTTGTTTCTTTCGCTGCAATTATGGGTCCAACCATTCCAAGAAGAACTTCAAAGTCCGTTGGGGTCATCCGAGTAAAATATCGGAACCCAATTCCATCGTTCAGATACAGCTGATCGATTAACCTTAATCCGTGTTGTGAAGCGTCTGCGAAAAGCTCTCGCGTTTAACAGCGTCTTTTTACACGCTCAGCAGGAGAACACAGAGAGTACGCAGCAACCACAGCCACACCAACTAAACACATTTTTCCCGAATTTGAGTTAGTATTATAATTTAAAAGAGCCATTGCATTAGCTATTCGCTGCAAATCTGCAATTGGCAACAGCATGAAATGGTGAGCTCCCAAACGAAAACATAAACAAACGAACTGTCATTTCACTCACTGGAGCTCACGGAATATTTCGCCCAAAAGCTTCAAGTGTGAATATCATATCAAAGCATATCAAAAAAACCTGTAGAGAAAACTCATACTGTGGTCGAGGCTTTATATCGGTAAAATGTATGAAGCGAGCGTCCTCTCTCCGCTATCCTGTGGCTTACAAAGGATAAAAATCCGGTGGGCGCCGTGAGAGGTTTCCCCTATATTTTTAATCTCTCTTCCTCTCATTCCATACACCCGCTCAATGAACTGTCAAATCGTTTAGCTGTTGTAAACAAAATGTTGCATTTTTTCAGTTTTTTATTAGGTGTATCTATGGGGCTACATGAGGCGTAACGTAATGTTTTTGACATTACAGATTAATGCCAAACTGCTGCGCCTCTGTCAAAACGTTTACGGCTCGGCCGAGGCGTAAACCCGAGCGTAAATACTTTTTGCATACGCTTTGCTTACAAACAGAGGATAATTTAAGTTCTTATTCGCTGGTATAGCAATAAAATCGATAAAACAGAACAAAATATTCGGAAATTAATTTATTTCTCTTCTATTTCTATTTTCTCGGACCAAAAACACGAACGTAAACACGTTTGAGATTTCGTTTTGATATTTTTGCTGCCACACGAAGCGTAAACGATTTGACATTACATATTATTTTTACGCTAGTTTTCACGCCTCATGTAGCCCCCCAGTATGCGTTGAAATTTATCGTTTACATATAGGGGGCGCTACTGTTGG
>NW_026685539.1:0-2671 GCF_943735745.2 Anopheles bellator | reverse complement strand
TTTTGTCGTACCGTTTCTGTGAATATAATAAACATAATTAATTGGAATGTGAGCGACGCAGGAAAAGAACCTGCGAGCGCTCCCCCTAGCCCTCGCCGCAGCGAGGGGAGAGGTTGTCCTTCCGGACAGCGGAAGAGTCCCCCGGGAGTTCCAGCCACTCGAGGAGGCCGGCGGGGGGTGGACGAGATCCTGCCTGTCTTCAAAACGCGGACGAGCACATAACACAAAAACAACACAAGCGTTTCTATTCAGGGGAAAATCTGCGTCGTTTATTGTCGTTCCGGAGCGCCGTTGCTGACGGGCCGCTCCCCGTTCTGTTAGTGATACGTATCTAAATTTTACAAATCAACCGCAGTCCTAGCTATGAGCCATTCCCTGCTATCTTGTTTGGATCACGCGTGCGCGAGTGAGAGCTATGATTTGGGTTGAACCGGCCCCGCTTAGCCGGTGCTACCGCACGCGCATTTGTATTCGGTCGAGAGAGAGAGAGTCGGCACCCGTGTGCTTCGTACAGAGAGACCGCTTGCGCCGGTGCGCACGCGTTCAATCGAGCTTGCCGCTTCAAGCAAGAGAGAGACCGCTGGCGCCGGTGCGCCCTGACTCGAGGGAGCGCGCATGTGTTATTCGCACAGCGCTCGTGCGTTGCCGGAATTTTTTATCGTGTTACTGCCCATCTACGGCCTTAAGAACCCGTCGCGATGACTCTAGCGACGACATGGAAAGAGTTAAATAAATGTAGGACAGAACGGGAACCTGCCTTTTATGAGGGCGCGCCCCTCTCCGTCGGCAATGACTATTCTGATTTTATTTTTTCCCGTGGCTCGTAAGTCTGCTACTTCCTGCTACATGTTAGCACGCTCGTCATTCCATTCCTTCTGCAGCCTCGTCGTGATGCCGGTTACCCCCTCCGTGATCTGGCTCCACTCTTCTTGTCCTCGGAGGAGGAGTCCCGAGGAGGAGATTTTTTTTGGTCCCGGCCGTTTATTCACCTTCTTATCTATTTCACTTTTTTCCATGCAGTGGTGCCTTGTACCGGGCGCCTGCTTGCTGTGCGAATGGCGGACGGCGTGCCTTCGGACGGCGACGCGTGGTTTCCGCGCGATCTTACCCACGGCCATCGCTGCTCCAGACGCTGCTGTCTTTGCCTTTGGGAGCGGCTTTGGCGTGCTTTGGCGAGATGCCGTTCGATCCTGGCGCTGATCCTGGTTGATGATCACTCATATCACTAAGTTTTTGAAAGTTCAGTGTTTTTGATCAACTTAAACTGCAAACTTAAACCAATGCTTCTTATTGCAACAAACACTTCAATGTTTTCAACAAACTTCAACTTTCAATCAACTCAAAGTGTTTTTTGAATGCAACAAACACTTCAAACTCAAACGAATGTTTTTTGAATGTTAGTTACCAGCGGATTCACGACTTTTTTTAACTCAAAAAGTGGGCGAGTAATCGGTCCAATCCGGTTTTTTCTAGTCCCGGCCGTTTATTCACCTTTTTATCTCTTCACTTTTTTTTCCACGCAGTTCAAAAAACACTCGAAATCCTCCAGCTCTGGTATTGCACTCATCTTTCTCTCCAGCCGATCGGTCAATGCTCCTCTGTCTCTTCTCCCTCGCGCCCTCTATCGGTGAGAGCGCTTATCGTCTCTTATCGTTTTTCTGGCACCGGTGAAGGGGTACCTCTATTTACAAACAACACTTTTACTAATTCATGCAATCGTGTATGTAATATCTACCCCATCGGATTCGCGCAGAAGGCAGAAAACTCGCCCGGTTTTTGCACTGTAATAACCACTACACTGTATTTACTGTTGACATCAGCGTTTATTTTAATTTTTGACACATCCTTTCTTTCCTCAAAAATCCATACATAGCTGGTGGATAGGGTGTTATTAGAAACATGGGCGTTCAATCGGTGACCTGTTCATGATCCCGTCTTTTTGCTGAATGTTGTATTGATTTTGCTCTTTATCGAAACTATTTGTTCTTCTATTTCCCTTAGAAAAAGTTATTGTTTTTCAAATTCAAACCAAATTTTACAGCATTCTTCGTCCTACCTACTCTCTATCGACCTACTTTCGCGCGGGTCGAAAGTATCGATCGCAATATTTCTGATCAATTCATTCGCTTTCGATGTTACTCAAATAAACAATAAAAAAAATCAAATTGTGAAAATACATAGGATTTTGTTCGAAACATGGACGCCCAATCGATAGTAACATGTCCATGATCACGTGTTTGCGCTGAATGTAGTATTGTTTTTTTTTCTTTATCGAAAAGGGACGAGTGAACACTAGGTGAGCAAGCAGAAGTGAGGATGAAGTGAACAAGTGAACGAAATAAAATGGGAGATGATCCTCAACCATCAAGCGATACGGATCGGTTTTCAATTACCAAACATACAGATATTCCGTGGATCAATATTCTACTACCATCCTTCTTCCATTCCATTTGTTCTTCTATCACAGTCGATGTTTAGCACTCGTCGCGAACAGTCCTTTTTGTTTTGTTTTGTTTTGTGCTTTTGTGCTTTGGTCTCCATTCTGTTTTTGCTTTGTCGGGCTGTGTGCCGGCGCAACACTTTTCAAGGATGCCGGCCGGTGCATGCAAAGGGTGAAACATTTGAGGAAAGGGACAGGATGTGCTTAAAATAGGAACATTCGTTTTTCCTA
>NW_026685538.1:1650-3173 GCF_943735745.2 Anopheles bellator | reverse complement strand
GTTTTTGTTCCTATTCCCGAAATATAAATAGTGACCCTCGTACCATAAAATATATACCCAAAACGGCACATTTGTAAGTTTAGAGGAGACAAAATTTTTACTCCCCTTGTATAACGCGCACCCAGATTTTAGAGCTCAACAAATTGGGAAAAAGGTGCGCGTTGTACACGGAAAAATACGATGGTTTGCAAGTAATACACAAACAGAATTCCATTTGCACCCCAAAAACTGATGCTAACACTTTTTAGGCGATTTCTGAACACGATCTTGTTTCGGAGCCGAAGAATCTGGTTTACACCATTCTTTAGCCTCTTGTTTCGATTAGTCTTTAGCCTCCTCCCTATTGATGATTCAATGCACAAAATCCACTTTTCGAATCCACAAAGTTGCAATGGAATACGTTTTTGTTCCATTGTTAGCGAATGCGGCACCATTTTGCAAACTGAAAATGTCTGAAAACCAAACTTGTAGTTAAAATTTTGGTTATACTGCTCAATGAGGTAGCTAGGCCTTGTACTAAATCTCTTTAAGTGATTCGACGATTTTCCAAAACGATATCCTGTTGTTTGCGGCATACCACTCCATGGTATTTTTTTCATGACGACAAGATGCTATTTCCGACCAAAACAGAAAAGAACTTTTTCGCCTTTTTAGGAAAGGCAACAAACGTTTATTTCGTACTCTCGGACATAACTTTCCTAATTGATGGTCCCGATCGTGATGTAAATGTCACTTTTTAAACCCTACGGAACATATAGCCTCCCATACGAGACATTTCTCAGCTAATTTCGACAGCTGTAAGTTCTTGCAAATCTCTACCACATTTCCTTTTCCAGTTGCCGTACAGTACTACTGTCCAGGAAGCTATTAGTCCGTCGATAGCTACTACTTTCTCCCATCGTTTAGGTTCTCCCATCGTTTAGGTCCTCGATTCTGTGTCGACAGAACTTCTTATCGTTAGGAGCGATCCAATGAGAGAGCTACTTTTCAATACTTTCATAAAAAGTTATCTCCTGTGCTGCCAAATCGTTACTCATGTATTGGAACAAATAGTAGTCTTAAAGAGCAACGTCTGGTGAATACAGCGGTGGGGTTAGCAGTTCCCATCCAACATTTTCGAGATAGGTTTTGACCGGTTTTGCGGTGTCGGGTCGAGCGTTGCTATTTTGAAAAATCAGCTTACAATGGGCCCTATTATGATTCTCCAAGTCGATCATGAAGTTCACTCAAAAGCCCGCCACACATTGAAAGCGGAAATCTTTTATTGGAAATTTGGGCACGTCACGGAAAGCAAATTCGCTTTGTCTTCTACATGAGGCGTGAAAACTAGCGTTAAATTAATTTGTAATGTCAAATCGTTTACGCTTCGTGTGGCAGCAAAAATATAATAACGAAATGTCAAACGCGTTTACGTTCGTGTTTATGGTCCGAGAAAATAGAAATAGAAGAGACAAAAAATTGATTTCTGAATATTTTTTCTGTTTTTTGTTTTCGATTTTGTTGCTATACCAGCAAATAAGAAC
>NW_026685538.1:0-1150 GCF_943735745.2 Anopheles bellator | reverse complement strand
TTCTGTTTTTTGTTTTCGATTTTGTTGCTATACCAGCAAATAAGAACCGGCGCTGACAGAGGAGGGGGTTGGCGCGGGACCAACTACCCCGCCCGTGAAAACGAACTGTTACGGATAGCACCAGGGATAATTGACATTAACATTGTCTCTGATGCAGGCCAAGACCGCACAGCGGTTGTAGTGCCAAAGAAGAAGGAGCAGTAAATTTTAAAGCAAAATACTGCTCATACTTTTACACTTCTAAAATGCGCTGGTGCAGTTGATAAATTTGTTGTCTCAAATAATTCTAATTTCTCATCTAATTTCACGAGTCTCATTTGTTTTCTTATGTTGGTAAACTGTTCATATGAACGTATGTGGAATTTCATTTGAAGCGATCACTTTATTCGTTTTTTACAAGCCATTTAGTATCGACGTGTCACAGTATTTTTACAGCGGAATAAATCAAATATCGTGAAGTGATTGACTTTTTATTTTTGGAAGGTTTAAAAAAAAAATTATGAACGAATGTTAATCGTGTATAAAGCCACATGCTACGACAATCGTTACAATAATCGCTACGACACATTGTAGCTTGTGGACCGGCTTTACGGACTCTTTGCCTTCAAGCCCTTCACACACCGCCGACGGAAAGTTCGGAGCCTAAATTCACTTTATCGGACCTTTCACACCGGTTGCCGGTTGCGAAAGACAACAGAAAAGTCTTCCGCCCTGTCGTTCGGGTGAAAACAATTAAACACCTTGGGTAGTTGAAAACTAATCGAAGACTACTCAAATGAGTTTTTTTGAATCACAAGCATGCAAAATAATTTTAACTTAATTATTACTAGTAATACAAACACAAACTCATTATTAAACTATTTTATTAATTCTCACACCAAAAATAATGACGTCTCTTGAACTTGCGAATATAAACACAAATAATCTGTCAAAACACAAAACACCGCCAACGCCGACAACCGGTGTAAAGTGTCCCATAGAAACTCTTACTTGGGGCTACATGAGGCGTAACGTAATGTTTTTGACATTACAGATTAATACCAAACTGCTGCGCCTCTGTCAAAACGTTTACGGGTCGGCCGAGGCGTAAACCCGAGCGTAAATACAGGGTTTTCCAATTTTAAATTCCGAAAGTAAATTGAAATAAAAC
>NW_026685537.1:0-2674 GCF_943735745.2 Anopheles bellator | reverse complement strand
ACATATACATTGTCGCTCTAAACTTAAGGGGCTGCATCCACCACACGCCCTTTCTTATTGTTATTTAAAAATTAACCTATAGTTTAATTTTTAAATGTGCGGTGTTATATTGAAAGAAAAAAAATATTGCTTGAATGAAATGATAGTTAATTTCTAACGTAAGAACTTGGAAGAATGAAAGATTTGTTTTCATCTGTGCTGTCTCACCTTCTCCTTTCTTTTTTCCTTTTTTTAGGTATTACTCAATCGTATTTATATTGGATTGGTTTTGGTGGTTTCGCTAACACTGTTTATTTTTAATTTATCTAAGAGCGCTTTTGCTTTATTGCAAGCTGATTGTATCCTTTGTCACGTATGAATCTGTGTTATAAAGAGGATCTATTTCCATAGACGAGGTATTTGTAAGCTGGGATGGTTTCCCGGAAACTAGTTCGAACGGGAAATAATTTTGTTCCGAATGTAGAGTTGTGTTGTAATAGAAAATGTATAATGGTAACCAATCATGCTGCTACTTGTTTATAAAGTGTTGCAAATATTCATTGAGGCATCTATGATTACGCTGTTTCTGCATATGTTAATGGAGCTACGATGGGCAGGGATGTTACGCTGCTGGTGGTACCCATCTCCCGTCGGACGGTCTCAATGCGTCATAATCCAGGTGATTGTACTCACTGCGCTCCTTTGCTTTGAGTTGTTGCTGTAGCTGCTTCTGCGGCGGCCGGAAGTTTGCGAGACACAGTAGAAACGAGTCGATGTCCACTTTCTCCGGCTGCTCCGATCGTCGATCGGGGCCTGCTTCAACTACTTGGTTTGTGTTACCGCTCTCCTTGATGGCGTACACTGTCGTGAGGACACCGGTTGCTTCTGTCCGATCGTGTCGTCGTCTGTTAATGCGCTCAATGGTTTCGGCCTTCTCTTCTTTCGCAAAAGAGGGTATCACTGCTGGTTCTGCCTGGTGATTCACTATCACCAATTCGTCACTATGAGTGGCCGCTGCACGCCTTTTCGCTGCTGCTATGCTGGATTTTCTCCGTACGCAATCCGAGTTATCGGAATCGGCATGACTTGCCTCACCTTTGTCATAGGTGTCCAACGTGCTTGTTCTGTTCTTTTTCCTTCTATTTTTATTCTTTGGAGTCGGCGGTATGGCCGATCGTTCTCGTGCTGCTGCTACTGCTTTTTCGCGTTCACTTTTTCGGCGCAACTGGCTTTCTGCACTATCTTCGTTATCAACATGATATAGTGGCTCAATCATTTCGAATAGTTGACCTTCTGCTTCTTCTTTCTCAAACTTCTGGCGAGCCTCTTCCTCGCGATGCTTGCTTTCTTCATCGTTGCTACGACGCGCTTCATCGACAGCTTGTTTATGAAAATTCGCCTCCATCCGGTGTTGCTCCTTGTTGCATTTGAGCTTAATTTCCGCGTCGCATTCCGCTAGCTGATTTCGCTCGGCCTCTTGTTGAATTAAGACCAACTGTATATGCGGTGTGAGTCTATCTCTCGACTCTTCGAATCTTCTCTGGTTTTCTCTGCTTTGTCTTATACCTGGGTTGTTGTAACCCTGGTAAGACCGGTTGTTGCTATAGTTCCGGTAGCTATGATGGTTTGGCTGGTGGTATCTTAAGCCTTCATGGTTAGGCGCTTGATACTTCATGGAGTTAGCCGGTAGCTGTGCAGGAGGGTTTCGCGGTTGTGCATGCGACACACCTCTAGGGTTATGCCATGGATGGCGATGTCCTCGTTGGCCTTGGTATTGTGGGGGCGGGTGTCCCTGGCAACACGTGGATGCTCCAGGGTATACTTGGGCCCACAGTGCGGTTTCCGGTACGGCCTGTAGGTGCACTTCCAGCGCATCGGAGATGGCTGCATTGAGTGTCTTAGGGTTTCTGGCTTTTACCAGAAAAGCTGCAGTTTGATCCTTCAATCCCGTGATGAAAGTATGAATCGCTATCGGTTCCACCACTGGTTTAGCAGACATTTCGGATGTGAATGGATCCCCTTGGGACACCCATGCTGCGGCTAATTTCGTTGCTAATTTGTTTACTTCGCTTCCGAATTCGGTGATCGTTTGCCTTGATTTTTGTTTTAGTGCGCGTATTTCGGCTTCTACGGCGAGCGGGGTTAAACGGATGGAAAACTTATCTTTTAACGCGCGCGGTACGTCGGCGACTGCTATGACTCCATCCAAAGCTCCGCGGGCGGATCCGATGAGGCGGGACTTTAGGAAGGTGATGAAAACCTCCTCCGGTACCTCCGGATCGTCGGCACGAAGCAAAGCCACTGCGTCCAACCACGAGTTCAGGGCGACGGCATCTCCATCATACCGCTCGACGACAAGAATGGCCAGTCCCAGATCTAGCTTAGGTGCCATCGCAGTTCGCTTGGGCTTCGGATCCTTGATCGTGTTGTTCACCACTCGTCGCTGTATAATCCGCACACACTCTCACACACTCGTGTATGCATAAAGCCACATGCACTTAACTAGAGTGCGTAACTACACTTCGCGGCGCACTTGTAAAATTTTCACTGCAATCAGGCTGCTTACTGCTGCTTCGAGTATGCTTCATCATCATCTTTTTCTTCGTCTTCCTCCAGGGGCCCTGTTCCGGTTCCTGGCAGGATCGCCATGAAATGTAATGATAGTCTACACTTACATCTCTGTTTTAATACACTC
>NW_026685536.1:0-2674 GCF_943735745.2 Anopheles bellator | reverse complement strand
CAAGCACCGATGCAACAGCCGCAGCAGCTGCAGCGGCGCTAGCAGCAGCAACAGCGGCGGCAGCAGAGTAGCGACAGTGCCGGAACCGGGCATACAAATAGGATACTGAGGGTCAACTGTGGTCGACCAAGGACCCGCCGTTCCCGAGGGCACTTCTCGCGAAACAATACCCGGGAACGGCAATTAGGGGTGGGTGGGGTGAATAATTGTTTCCATCTAGTCAAATTTTTTATGGAAATAAATAAACACCATTTGAAAAAAAAAAAAAGTACAGACGATATGAGCCATGACATCATAACACACGATCGCGAGTCAACCAAGGCCATGCCCAGACCATCAGCGATCGTGAACCAACGAAGGCCACCCACACCATCGATGATGTCAACTTGAAAGGCAAGCCAACCAACGAAGATGATCAGATCAGCGAGCCGAGTCTCCAGCGAGACAAGTCAATCCTTCTCCAGCCTTCGACCAGAGCAGTCTAGTAATTCGTTCTACATTCGTTCCCAGAGAGAAAAATAAATTTTGTTAAGTATTTTTTTAAAACAAACCATCGGCCTCGAATACTCAACTGGCGCAGCCGTCCGGTCACTTCGTGGTTGACTAATAAGTGTTATTACCCGGTGAATTCTCACATCACTCCTCAACACGTAGGAAAGTGAAAAGTGACAAAACACCATCCCCCTACACGTAGGCGACTCGTGGTAAAAACCAAATGAACCATTGACTTTTAAGTCAGAGAAGTGAATAAAGATTGTTGGTGCAACAGCGAAGGTACCCAACCCGTGGTACAAAGTAATACGTTCAACACGTAACGTATTATTTTAACTGTAGCAGGTAACTCCTGCTACAACATGCTTATCAACACACACAAAGTCAGCCAAATTTTGATAAACAATACATTTTAACAAACTTAATTGTTTTATTTCTTATATTGTTATCAGATTTTGATTTGACTTTTGAGGTTTTAATATACCTGAGTTTACTAATAGAGAAAAGCGTGTTGTTTGATTGGAGTTAAGATGAGCAGAGTCGAGATTAGTGATTTGAATGATGTGCGGGCGTTCGCCAATAGTGTGCTTGAAGCATTGAATGATGAGAACTTGGCAGAGTTGCTTAAGGGTATGATACAGGAGGTTGAGTATCAGGGCCTGAATGCAGTTGCAATTCTCAGGGAGATTAACAACCGTGTGGCCAATAAAGGAAAGTCTAGACAAGCAATCGAGAAGGACTGCTTGACTATGATTATCGTCTTCTTGTGCAGAGGTAATAATTTATCGAAAATGATTGCAAGAACATCGGAAAAGGGAAAACAGATGCTCTTTGATATTAGGGGTGTCTATGGATTAAAAGACCAGGTTGGAACAGGCGGAAGTGAAGTACTAACACTGTCAAGAGTAGCTGCAGTGTTTCCAATTGTAACTTTAAAGCTGTTATCAACTTCATCTTTGCCCATTCCTAGGCCAGTGATGCTTCAATCAACAAAGTTTGGGACAAAATTTCCAAATGCAATGCAGACAGTCATAGCAGCTGCACTTTTCCCAAAGGGTGAGATAGGATGTGAACTAATGAAAGCTCTCCTTCTGTACCTTATTGAGGAGAACAAGCTGATTGGGAAAACTGGCAGCAAGGATGATGGCGAGATTCTGAAGTCAGTAATCACTTATGCAAGAGCCTCTTACACGTCAGGACTTGTTGAGCATGGTGATAGAGCTAAATTTTGCCGGCAGATTGGTTTCTGTTCTAATAAGGGAGTATCAGCAGAGGTAGCACCAGCTACAAACTATTTCAACTATGCATTTCCTAATCAGGATATGTCATTCATGAATTAGGGTAGGATTCGAGTTGAGGCTGATGACAGGTGTAGTCGTGTTTTTCTGTGCTCTGCTTGTTTTGTTTTTGTAGAGGGAATGTTTGCTTTTCGACAACAGTACAGCGTCTGCAAGCGGGCTTAAGTGTACGGTTAACGGAAAGTGTTTGTTTTGTGTAATTTCTGTTTTGTGCTGGTCGAGCTATCGCGATTTGATTAATCGGATTTCGACCGGCGTAAATTTCATGTGTTCAACATTCGTGTTTATCCTGGTGTTAAGTGAGAGAACATTGGAAGAACACTGGCTCAAACACTACCAACGAATTGTCACGGAGACAACCCGACGGTGCTGAAAAGTGAATCCGAGACGGTGACGTGACTGAAGTAGGAATGAGCGGTGTGAAAGCAGGCAACTGCTCTCCGGGTCAAGGCGGCGTCCTGTGGCCGGAGAGAGTTGAGGGCGTCGTGCGCGAATGCGCGGGCGCCAGTGGATGGATGCACGTGCCGGCGCGCAGCGTGCACCCCGGTCATGAGTTGGAGAAAAGGGCGGCAACGGGAGCGCGTCGGAAGGCTGCTGGCGAGAAGACTCCAACGAAGCCGGCGTCCGATCGCGCAGATCGTAAGAAAGGTGAAAGGGCGCCCATCGTAAAGTCAGACACACCGCCGGCAGAATCGGTGCCGACGACGCCTCGCCGCAAGGAAGATGGCGTCACTCAAGGAAGGCCCTCGTCAGGGGCTAAGGAAGATGGAAGCCACGCCGGGGCTGAACCGGGGCGCCGGATTCAGCCGAGCATGGCAGCGAAGATGGCGGCCAAGCCTGACGATGGGAACAAAAGACCGAAAAATAAACAGTTATCGTCGGAC
>NW_026685535.1:0-2675 GCF_943735745.2 Anopheles bellator | reverse complement strand
GCAGTGCAACGGATGCACGTCCGAACGATCCAAGTGACACTTGACACCACAGTGTTGTATGCATTGCGGACATCCAGATAAACCACCATAAAGCAGCGGTCTGCGTGCTGTTCTCTTGCCTCTTCGGTACCGACGGGCGTCGTCGCGACTGCCTTTCAATTTCTACGCTAACTAACTGCGCTCGCTCGCTGCCTTGGCGAGTCCGTACAGCCACTCACTGAAAGTTCCCATATTGACCACAATCCGGCTATTGCGGTGTAGCGCCCAGCTAAGCTTGTTGACTAGCTAATGCAACAAGATTATGTTGTACATGTGCTCGTCCAGTCCGCAAGCTTGCACCGCGGTTCACAAGTTCTGAATACTCACGGCGAACTCAATTAGCCTTTCTAAACGTTCCTCTCGAACCGCCGGTAGGGAACTGATTTTCGCAATCATTGAATGCAAGATGGGTTTTGGTACAGCATTCACAGCATATCAATAACTCCTCGGACGTTACCGGAGTGCTTCAGCAGATACTTAACGGCTTCATATACCTTACCAGGTGTTGGTGCACGGCCCTTCGAGCAGGTCCCGCGAAGGAGGGACCTCTCTGCTCGTTGGGTCGGCAGCCAGACAAAAGGGAGTGCTCCGCCCGAAAAGGGTGGCCTCGAGCCCCGACTCTCTAATACCTCTCCGGTTAGTGTGCCTCTCTGTGTTGAAGGCCTATCCCGAGGAGAGGAGAGCGGTTCTGTCGACCGTTTCGGATTTGTTGGGCAGAGCTACCCCGGGTTTGAGGATCAAACTTGCTGCACTAGGATTGGCAATAAACTTCTCCGTTCGAGTTGTGGAATGATTCTGCTTTATTGTGAGTAATTGGGCGGTTTATGTACAAGTTTGAAGTATTTGAAGTTTGAAGTCCGATGCGTGGAACGTTTAGTCACTGCTGCGTCAGCGGCCCTACCTTTCGACACGTAGACGTTGGACCTGTCCAAGCAAATTTTTTATTTAGGCCATCAACTGCCTGGTGTCGATCGGTTCACAATGTTTTCTTTTTTTTCTTATCCTAAGGGAGAGCGCGATTCAGCGGTTCCCATCGATTCGCCGGCATACGCGGAGGCAAAGACGCTGGACGCTGCAACCCGATCGTCTGCGCGTGCAAACCGGTGTCGCGCGTGCAACGGGCCGCTTGGCTACAAGCAGCCACCTGTGCTTGCCACGCGCGGTCGAATCGGTGGGAACGCAACTTGATCGTAACATCAAGCCCATTCGGCTGGTGCAACAACACCAGGAGAGTTCAACTGGAAAGAGGTGTTGCATGGCGTTCTGTGTGCTCTTCAGCAACGTCTTCTCGGTGCGCAAAATCGAAGCCATCCGTTCCCTGCTCATGCTCGCTTCCTGTGCGGTGCTGACCGTCCTCGGGAGCGTCATGGTGTCCCTCGGATTGTGTTTTTTTCGGCCTTACCATCAGCTTCCAGTCGAATGGAGCCTATCCGTATCTGCTGATACTGGTCGGGCTGGAAATCGTACTCGTCATTACCAAGAGCGTCGACGTAAAGTTTCGGGTGGCGCAGGGCCTCAGCCGGAAAGGTGGTCGATCACGAAGATGCTGACATGCTGACCAAGATTACCATCCTGACGGGCGGCCTGGCAACGTTTGTGCCGGTCATTCAGGAGTTCAGCATCTTCGCGATCGTGGGCCTTGTGTGGGACTTTGTGCTGCAGATGCGTACTAATAATGTAGTAAATGTAATGTAGCAATAATATTTTATCCCGGCGATTGTGCGTTCGTCGCTGGGTAACTAAATAATTGTGTGTTTTAAAAATAAATGAATAAATATACAAATATTGAAAAAAGAATTTACTGGTCTTTTGGTATAATAGATTTGAATATATGTGATGAGCTATAATTTTCATTTGCGCTTTATAGCAATAAAATGTCAATGCTATAACCTGAGTTTTTTTGACAATCATCCGTTGTACCGTCCATCCCTCCTATTATGAAACTCGAATCGAGAACTCGAACGGTCGTTTGAGTTCATTTTGCTATAGCTTTCTCTTTCTGCCTTCTCGCTTGCTGTATTCTGCTTTCTCTCTTACTGTGTTCACTCGGTCGTTCGAGTTCTCGATTCGAGTTTCATAATAGGGGGGCATTTCTGCTACATATACCATGCGACGGACGGTAAAACGGACGGTAAAACGGACGGTAAAACGGACATAGTTGCTCCTTGGGATACGGCTATGAAAGCTTATTTTGCTATAAAATAATCTTTGTCAGAATGGCCAGAGCTTTAAAGAGTCCCTTGTGCAATACGGTCGGTACAGTTTTCGTCGTTAGGCTGACGACAGCAGTACCGTGCGGACAGTTTTCGTCGGCATGACGACAAAAACCGTACGATTTTGTGTACGCATCGTCGGCGTGCCGACGATTCGAAAGCTCGTGGCTCCTTGGGTAATCTTTTGTAACTACAGTTACTAGGTTTTGGAATCACTTTCTTGCTATTACACGATGAGAAAAAGCATTGAAATTAATTTAAATAGTCATTTTATTACAGGTAAATTTGCTCTTATGCTCCAGGTATGGATGAACAATACACAATCTGTACATGCGGAACTTAAATTTTCCTCGAATTGTTTTTTCATTTGAATGAACTTTAAAATGAGTTTTACTATTTACTTGTCTGGTTTTACTTTTTAAA
>NW_026685534.1:0-2677 GCF_943735745.2 Anopheles bellator | reverse complement strand
TTCCCTGGATATAATAGGCACATATTTTGTGAATCAACCTTTTCCAATGAATTCATTAAAGAGAAATTTAAAAAATGTCTGAACTCTGCAACTAGAAACGGAATTCTATGCGATCAACATACCATGGGAAAATACAGGAAATATTTAAAACAATGTTTAATCCAGAAACATTGAAAGCTATTAGGTGTATGCATGGAAATCCGCTGTTTTATTACCAAATTGAATCGTTTATTGTTGAAAACTTTTTACAAACTGGTCACTCAAAGTACTTTCCGTCGCTTGCCACTACTTTTTGTCATCTTGCTGGCAATTGTCGGATTCCAGTGCGGAAGAATGCCTCATCTTTCAAGGCAATCCACCTATCAACCCAGTTTTTACATTCTTCATGCGAAGTGAACCGCTTCTCAGCCAACCCATGTGCCATTGATATAAAGAGATGGTAATCGGAAGGAGCCAGATCTGGGGAATACGGCGGGTGGGTTAGGACCTCCCATTTCAGCGTTTGAAGATATGTTTTCACCGGTTGCGCGACATGCGGCCGAGCATTGTCGTGCTGCAGAATGGTCTTATCATGCCTTTGGCCATATTCTGGTTTTATCTTTCAATGATCGGCTCAAACGCATTAGTTGGAGTCGGTAGCGGTCTCCGGTAATTGTTTCATTTGGCTTCAGCAGCTCATAATAAATTACGCCATGCTGATCCACCAAATGCAGAGCAGAAGTTTGGCTCCATGGAAATTCTGCTTGGCCGTCGATGTTGTCGCATGACCCGGGTATCCATACGATTTTTTGCGCTTGGAATTATCATAATGAATCTACTTTTCATCGCTAGTAACTACTCGATGCAAAAAACCTTTGCGGATGTGTCGTTGGAGCAGTTGTTCACTCATGCATAAACGGCGTTCCACATCCCTTGGCTTCAACTCGTAAGGCAGCCAGTTTCCTAGCTTTTGGACCATTCCCAACGCTTTCAAACGTCTGCAAACTGCTCCTTGGTCCACTCCACATGCATCTGCAAGCTGTTGTTATGTTGAGCACGGGTCATCTTCCAGCAATGCTTCCAACTCTTCATCTGCGAACGTCTTCACTAGTCCCGGGTGCTCCTTCTCCTTAGTGCAAAAATCATCACTTTTAAATCACCGAAACCAATCACGACAAGTGGTTTCGCCTGTAACAGCATCGCCATAAGCCTCCCTAAGCAACCGGCATGCTTCGGCGGCTGTTTTCTTCAGATGAAAGTAATACAACAACACTTCCCGCAAATGAGGCTTTGTTGGCTCGAATTCGCACATGGTTTCGTGTTAATAACAATCTCACAATTGAAAAATTGACAATTGTGATGATGCAGGTTTGTTGACAGATGCCTAAGCTTGACATTTGATGGTTATTTGATGACATTTGTGCCTTCTATCCAACAGTAGAGTCACCTATATGCAAACAGCGGATTTCTATGCATACACCTAATAGATACTCACAAAAACAAGTTCAAGATCTACAAACAGAAGAAGAACAACTACAAAAAGTCAAAGAAACACACAATTTTGCACACCGAAACGCTAAAGAAAATTCATTGCAATTCATAAAAAAATACTACTTTCCTAGTATGACAATAACCATAAGAGACTTTATAAAGACATGCGAGATTTGTAAAACGGAAAAATACGAAAGAAGACCTCAAGAATACATAACAACCAAAACACCAATCCCAAAATACCCTGGTGAAATAATTCATATCGAAACATTTGCGTACAATGCCAATAATCTGTTCATCCCCTCGTTAGACAAATTCTCTAAATATATAAAAGTCAGGCCAATAAAATTTAAATCTATTGCAGATATAAAAGGCGTTCTTTTACAACTATTGTATGATTGGGATTTACCAACTCAAATTGTGATAGATAATGAGAGTAGTTTTGTTTCCAATACCATTGAACAACCAATTTTAAATTTAGGAGTCACAAACTCCTGTTAATAGATCTGAAAGATGTCATTCAACAATACGAGAGATAGCTAGGTGTATCAAGGCATTAAAACCAGACATTACTATACAATCCCTTGTACAAGAAGCAGTATACATGTAGGGAAAGGGACTACTCTTCTCAGAGCGTATGCGTTATTAGACCGTTTACCTTGACAGTAACTTTGGTATTGACGCTTGGGTCCGCGCGCCTACCTGACGGCTGTCACTAGTCGCCCTATCAAAATACTACTACAGTTCGATTGCTGCGACCGCTACGAAATTTCTCACACAATTCCTAGATACAAATATAACACCTCCATACACAGTTTCATAAACAATTCACCAAAAAAAATATTTTTTGGAGAAAATACAGACAATTTAACGTTTGAAGAGAGAACAACACAAAGAGAAGCAAACGATAAAAAGATTGCTAACCTTTATCAGCAAAACCAAGCAAAACAAGTCCAAAAACCATATCAAGATTATTTATTTATTTATTTATTTATTTATTTAAACCATACTGACAATGGGCGACAATGCCTGGTTGCCAAAAGTACTTAAAACTATCTTATAACTACTAGCTAACCTGTCCTAATCAAACAAACCGAACTACTCAGCGGCGAGACATTGACACCAAGGGCATAACAAAACTTTACAGGGACGCCAGTTCTAGGACGGTACGACACTGACGAATGGACATATTGTGATCGACGTGGGA
>NW_026685533.1:1649-3179 GCF_943735745.2 Anopheles bellator | reverse complement strand
ACGATCGCGAGTGAAAGCGAGAACACTTTTGACCACGCCCATCCCACGCTAGGTCGCCTCAGCAAAAGAATGATGGCTTCAGCTCATTCCGATTAGACAATAGAAAACGGTTTCTGAAGCGCGAGCAAAGCGATAAACATGTCTGAACTAAATTATTATTAGTATTATTATTTATTGTTACAAAATGTTCGCCGTTCAGGCTAAACAAATGCTCAAAGGAGAGAAACAAAGGAGATGGAGTCGAACGCTGCACTGAAGTCAGTGTATACTACATCGACTTGTCCCCCAGCGGAGGTGATAGGGTAGAGGGACAACAGAAGGGACATGAGGTTAGAGGTGGTGGATCTTTTGGGCATAAAGCCATGTTGACGAGGGGAGATGTAGGGGCTCACTATAGACAGAACATGGGAGTGAATGATGTATTCAAAGACTTTGGATACAGCACAGAGGATCGAGATGCCACGATAATTAGAGGCGGTCTGACGGTCTCCCTTCTTGTGGATCGGGATTAGGAAAGCAGCCTTTCACTTCCTAGGGAAAGTTCCCATCCTTAACGATCTCAAAAATAGACGTGAGAGGATCGGAGCGAAAGAATGCATACAACCCTTCAACACAGAGGAAGGAATGCCATCAGGACCGGGAGAGAAGGAGTGCTTCAGGTTTTTTAAAGCCGAGAGGACAATGTGCTCATCGATAGGGACATCCGAACAGGACAGGACATCACAAGGGGTGAGGGATAGTGCACGGGGAGACAGGAGTGAGTGTGGGGCTGGGCCGACAAACACCGAGGAGAAATGCTTTGCAAATAATTCGCTAATCCCACAAGGAGAGGAGGCCGCCTCGTCTTCGAGGGATAAGGAGGAGGGGATGGATAGCGGAGACACCACGCCGATCATTCGCAAACCGCCAGAACGATCTCGGGTTCGTCGTGAACCGGGACTGGATACTCGCCAGGTATCCCCTGTATCTAGCCCGGTTGTAAGCGCGATACGCGTTAGATGCATATTTGAATACGCGGCGATGGTACGGCGAGCGATAGCGAAGGTAAGCGCGGGCAGACCTTCTAGTGTCGGCCCTCAGCGAGCGGAGATGCCTATCGGCCCAAGCGGGATGAGGGGAGTGGGGGGGGCCTGGTAGGAGGACAACACAGAGAGAGGAAGGAGGTTACGACGTTCTTAAAGTACGACACAGCAGCATCGATGTCGGGAGCTGACTCAAGCAACGCCCAGTTGGCGCTTGCCAGGAGGTTGGCAAGTTTAGGGTGGTCGCATTTTTTGAACAACAGACCACGAGGTCCAGTGTTCCGACGAAGCGAAGAAAGCGAAGAGAAAACAATATTGTAGATATTTATATAATTTTCCTGCCAAGTCGTAAAGCCTGCGTGGCACCGGCTAAGTTTAAATTATATTTTTCGTCTGATCTCTGCGAGCAAACAAGCCTGTAGAGCAGAGGGCTGCAGATAGTGCAAGTAACAGCAGGCTCAGGAAGTGAAACTAGATGTGGCGCTGGCAATCGAGAGCATTGATGCTT
>NW_026685533.1:0-1149 GCF_943735745.2 Anopheles bellator | reverse complement strand
CTATTGTCGGATCGGCAGTATGGTTTCCGACGGGGTCGCTTGGCGATGGATGCCATCCAACGAGCAATGGACGATGCGAATGCAGCCCTCCAGCCAGACCGCACTGGGACTGTCAGATATCGATGCTGTGCTGCTGTTGCGTTGGACATCAAAACGCAATCGGTATCAGCAATCAGCAAATCGGGCCTTATGGGCAGTTACTTCAAGCAGCGGCAGCTCCTGTACGAGACGTTCCATAAATGTTTAAATGTTTTGTAAATGTCTTGTAAATGTCCATTCTAGTAATAAGTATTTGTGTAAGGGTCCAGGCCTCGTGGGTTGCCTGAAAAGGAACGTGTACCGGGGGGGTCTAGATACACCTAGTCCCATAATAAAGTGGCAAGCATGTCTGTACTAAAGCGAAGAGAAAACAATATTGTAGATTTTTATATAATTTTTCAACTCACTTTCAGAGACTGCGTCGCATCGTTTCAATAAAACCTATATTTTTTCCAACCATGATTTGGATATTGAAGAATATTCGTATGAAACAATTACTAAGACGACATGAAAGCAAAAACATCACGACACTGATCAAGGAATATGTTTGTGGCGGATCTACCAGATCTGCCAAACAGAACCCAACATCTGCAAAACATAACTCACGACAACCCAATACTTACCCAATACAGACATGCAAACATCTGGAAGCAATAAAGTTGCGTACCAGACAGTTAAACCATTGCATAAGCCATAGGCGCGATGCAACAGTCCAAACAGCATGGAACCGAAAAGGGTCAGTTTACAACTTTCCAAACCCGAACGGCAAGGCAATAAATTAAAACAAAACCAACCCAAGCACAGAACCCAAGCGTGCAACAAAACACCACGCTTGGGCAAAACAACCCGAATCAGAAAAAACCCAAAGCAAGAAATACGATGCGTAAGCAGACACCACGCATCGAACGATGGCAAACATTCAAACTAACAACAGACCCGAAACTAAACCAGAACAAGACATCAGGGCACCCAGAAATTAGACCACCCGGGAGATAAACATGTAAACGAAATAGATCCCGGGAACGCAAATTCAAGAGTATAAAAATAAAGACGAACGACTCAGAGAACAAGTATTCCTGAGCCGGAGATTAAGCTAACCACTCCGTGCTA
>NW_026685532.1:0-2684 GCF_943735745.2 Anopheles bellator | reverse complement strand
TTAATAGGCAAGATGTTCTACGGTGCATAGGCAACGGACTTTTATGATGGTAAGGGTGTCAAATGTGGAACACCCTAACATGGTGGAACACACTTACGGTGGCATTAAAAAAAAAAAAATCCGTTCTTAGATAACATCTATTTTTATCACTCGCGTTGGATTCTTAGCTATTGTTTTACCTCTAAATTGTAAATTTTCGACGCTCTACGTCAAACGGTTTGGCCTGTAGAGCCATTTGAAGTTTTGATGTTTTGAAACCTTTAATTACATATAACTCAAAATTCGTGTAATGTACAATGTATTTATTATTTTTTAAAAATTCTTCAGCGCGAGACGATTCTATCGATATCACTCTTGGAGTATGTTGTGTAAGTTAATATTTGAAGTTTTCTTAGGCAATAGGCAACGGACTTAACCGGTTAATAGGCAAGATGTTCTACGGTGCATAGGCAACGGACTTTTATGACGGTAAGGGTGTCAAATGTGGAACACCCTAACATGGTGGAACACACTTACGGTGGCATTTTTAAAAAAATATTTTTTTATACACCTATTTTTATCACTTGCGTTGGATTCTTAGCTACTGTTTTACCTCTAAATTGTAAAATTTCGACGCTCTACGTCAAACGGTTTGGCCTGTAGAGCCATTTGAAGTTTTGATGTTTTAAAACCTTTAACACTAGATATACCACACCAGTCATTTTGACTGGTCGGGCAGTTAGAATTGCAAATTTCCAGTACATATAATTTTTTTTCCCCGAAATGATGTCATGACTTTTAATAGCTCTAAGTAAAGAATACATTTTATAAATAATTTTTTTTTATACACGTTAGTAAAAAAAAAATTTTTTTTTGGAGAGTCAAAATGCCATACCATACCAGTCAAAATGACTGGTCCTTGTTTCCATGAAGAATTTTAGGCCAAAAGAGCAAATGTTGCTCAGAATATGATCTATTGATCTCTAAATCGTAGGTTGGGCACTCCAGACCGTTGTTGTGTGCAACAAAAAAATTGTTTACCGCACCCCTTTCCCTTCTCCTCACGCCGACATCCCAACTGATGTACCAACGATCGTCAACAGGTTAGAAGCCTCTACAGTCTTGGGGTAAAATTGAGCAATTTCGCAAGCAAAATTGAAGGCATTTCTTGCAATATTGTACGCACGTGGAGTATTCGAAGGAAATACTTTGAGACTTCAATATTTGTGGAGCAACAAATGGGGGACCATCCTTTTTTCCAGTACTGTGAGTCGACGTGATTTTACCGAGATCCTACAGTACATTCGTTTCGACAATAAAAATCAGAGGAGTCAACTTTTGCAAACGGACGAATTCGCTTTAGTTTCAACAATTTGAGAAATTTTGTTTTGAAAATAGTCAAAACTGCGTCAAACCGGGAGCTTATATTACCGTGATTTGGTATGGTTTTCCATATTTATGAAAAGAAGAGGCTCGAAATGCCTCAACGTCCCTAAGCGAATTTGTTGTAATGAAACTTCTTGAGCCGTATACCGTGAAGGGAAGAACTGTAACAACCGATAATTTCTTTACAAGTATTCCTTTGGCAATAGGGCTAAGATCTGAAAACACTTCTTTGGTTGGAACTATACGCGCAAACAAGAGGGAACTGCTGAAAAGTTGCACACTGAAAGGAGACAACATGGCACGTTTCTCAACGTTGTTATACACATGCAATCGATGCTCGCTTACTGTTTATAAGAGCAAACCAAAAAATAAAGTGTCTCTACTAAATACAAGACATAAGCATGTAAAAATTGATAAAGCTTCTAAGCAATTACCTGAAACCAATTATAATTATAATGAAAGCAATTATAATGGAACCAAATACATGTCAAAACTCGCACCAGCTGAGTTTGGCTCAAACTGCTTGAAAACTGTCCGAATTTTGCTGAGATTTACCCAGATTTTGTATGGGAGCCCCCCTTTTTAGAGAGGGGAGGGGTTTCAAACATTCACCAGAACATTTCCCCACCACAAAAACCTCCGTCTGCCGAATTCGGTTCGATTTGCTCGAAAACGTTTGTATGGGACGTTACGTATGAGACGTTACGTATGGGGCGTTACGTTACGTTACGTTTGTATGGGAGCCCCCCCTTCCCGGAGGTTTGGGAGGGTCAAACTTTCCTATTCACAATCCGGGGTCACAAAACTACGCTGTGCAAAATTTCACGCGGATTGGTTCCGTAGTTTTAAAGAAAATGCGGTACACACACACTAATATATAGATTATCCAACAAAGTGATAAAAATTAAGTGTTTTGTTATACAAAAATGTATACAAATCCATTTATCGATTGCAATTAACATTACTAAACTTGTTTTATCAATTTTATAGAGTGAATAAACACTTGAAGTCATAATAAGCCATTTTTCACATGACCAGTCATTTTGACTGGTCTGGTATAAATAGGTATATTGAAAACGGTGGTATATAGACTGTTTCATAATGTCTAAGCACGATTTTGACCGATCACTACTCACTCCTCATGACGTTTAAAGTGTCAATTTTGACAGATTCTTTGAGTTTACACTTTAACTTAAAAAACGGTGTATCATATGTACAGATTTCCTTAACTTTTGTGAACATGCGAAGCATTTCTCCAGAGAAGCGCAAACTGATTGTGCACAAATGGTGCACTACTCCCAACATTTCGCTGAGTCAGT
>NW_026685531.1:0-2685 GCF_943735745.2 Anopheles bellator | reverse complement strand
GCTTCCGCGTTGGCGCCACGGCGGTCATGATGCGACCCGCAACTGTGCCGAGTAGGGTCGCTTCAGCTCCCCCTCCCTTAGTGAAGCTTGAGGCCCGGCTTGACGGAAATAGCATCAAGCTGGTAGGTACGGTGGCGTGGTGGTTCGGGCTCGCAACGCAACGGGGATGATGGTAGATGGGCTCGTGTTCCTCCAGGGTATTGCTGCTGCAGCTTGGACCTTAATTTTAATTGTATAAAGTGTATTTTTTTTTGTTTTGTTTTGCTTTTATATTACTTGAACTAGGCGACTTCCCTGCACCGAACTATCTTTGATTTCTCGCAACTCGTGCTCCTGAGTTGGTATTATCGTGTCGCCTTCACGTTTGCAGCACGATATCTTGCCTCGGAATCCTAATACCGAGACTGTTATTATACCACATATAATAAGAAGGGACGTGGTGGTCATCCACGGATTTGCTAACGGGGCGTATGTTAGGTTCTCGAAGCTAAATTGACCCTCGTCTAGCGTTCTCACGTCGATTCCTATGTCAAACAATTTTTTTTTTTATATAAACTCGTATTTCGATTCGTTAATAGGTGGTATTTTGTTGTTCTGGATCACCTCTGGAGTGAAGTTGGAGAAATTCAACTCTTTTATTTCTGGTAGAGTGTTGGTGGCTGCCTCCTCATAATCGTAGAACGCTATAACTACGTTGTCCGTTTGTAGAATCATCTGCCGTGATATTTGGATTTTCCCTGTACCAATAATTTCTAATTCTGTTACATTGGCCCCTTGGGTAATTTTTGCCTTTGTCCTGAAGGGTGCTACGTATAGCCACTCATTCCTATTAATTGTCGCTATCCAGGTATCCCTGGTGGCTTTCACTATTTTGGTTGTACAAGCGTTCGAGTTGTTAAAGAAGTACAATCCTGAGAGGCAATATTTATCCGTCCTTAATGTTTCCTGTGGGGTTTCCAGCTGACAGATCCTCGTATCGCCAATCTTATGACATTTCTCGTATTCTGCTAGGGTTGCCATGTATCCCGTTTCGGTTTTTCTGTCTAAAATCATGATGGGTTTGGCCATTTCGGAAAGTGTTATAATTGATCCTTGTACCCCAGGAGATAGAATACCGTGGAGTGATTCAAAAGTTACCGTTTTTACTAAAGGGACGCGTAAATTTATTATTGCTTCTCCTTTTATGTTAGTTTGTATGGTGTATTCCAGGCCTTGAAGCAATTCCGGGAATATTTTTTTACTTCTTTTACGAGGAAATTGTGTTCCTTTCGGGATGTTTTTTTCTTGCTCGCTAAATATCTCCATTATCATGCTAATATCTACTAATTGTATGAGGTCTTGTACTTTTAGTTCTTGTCCGGTTAATATGGTTAGGATCAAATTTTTTTTACCTTTTATACTGTCGGTTAATTGGGAAATCCACTCTCCAGTTTCTAGTAGCTCCTCTTCAACATTTAGTATCTCCCTTATACCATCTGTGAGTCGCAGCTTTGACTCGACCTCTTTTGCGACTGTTTCCGTATTTTGCTGGATCCATTTCAGTTTTTCGTCTATGCGATTTGACGCGTTTGCTACCATGTCGTATATCGAGTCTAGTGCTGATGTTTCCAGTCGCACTTGGTGTTTTAGTGTCTCCTCGTTTCCTCTTAGTCTGTCCATATTTTCGTCTATCCTTCGTCGGTCATCTGAGTCCATCGCCCCGATATACGACCAGACATTTCTTTTATTGCGTCTTGGGAAGAAGTCCCTTACATAGTTTTGTATCGAACTCAGTGTATTGAAAGTAGCTTCTAAATTTCTCATTACCAAGTAGCATTTGTTCAAGTTAAGTTGTCTTGCTAGGTCTTGGCAGGAGTTCGAGTACATTCTCATAGCGGTGTTCAAGTATTTGATATGTTGGTCAATGGGTTTTGTGGCAAGGGTTAATTGGAAATTAATCGTGCCTTGTCTAATTAGAGTGTCTCCTAAGCTGTCAATGTAAAGTCTTGAAGGTTCGTCCGCTTTTGTAACGATGGAGCTAACTATTAGCATTCTGAAACGAGATAAAAGGTTATATTATTCATTCAATAAATTTCTTAAGCCTATTATTATGTACTCTTTCCATTTTTTTTCCTATCCTAATTATTGTTGTCTGTTCGCTTGGGAGGTCAATGACGGCGTAAGGACCTTTCCAAAGGCTTTGCAATTTTTGTCCCACTCCTGTCGGGTTTGCTCGTAATAGTACCTGTTCACCCCACATGGGTTGCCAGTCATTTGCCGATTTATCATACTTTTCTTTCCGGCATGCCTTGGATTTCATAAGATTTTCGCGGGCTATCTTATGGGTGTGTTTGAAATTCAGCCGTATTTCTTGCACATAGTCCATATAGGAGGGATCGGCACTGTTCTGGTACACAGTCGAGGGGATTCTGGCTTCCCGTCCAAACATGAGTTCATACGGAGTGAACTGTGTGGAGGAATTCTCGGTGGTGTTGTATTCAAAACAAAAGAATGGCAACATTTGATCCCATTTCCTGTGATTTTCCCCGGCAAATTGCCGTAAGTATGTTTTTAATTCCCTGTTTGCTCGTTCGACAAGGTTTGCTTGCGGATGGTAAGCACTGGTGTTAATTTTTTTGATTTTCAATGTTCGACACACGCTTTTCATTACTTGACTCATGAAATTGCTGCCCTGGTCGGTAACTA
>NW_026685530.1:0-2686 GCF_943735745.2 Anopheles bellator | reverse complement strand
GATTTCTCTGAGAAGAACATGTGACTGCGACTAGAATTTTGTTTATCGATAAGAATTTAAATACGGTTTACTTTTAGCTAAACTAACATTAAGCAACGCTATGCCATGCTGCTACACTTTGTTGGCTGCTGAAGCGAAGCAACAGATCGACGAGGAAGGAATCCGCGAAGAGGTGGACACGTTCATGTTCGAGGGTCACGACACAACGTCGGCTGCCCTTATCCTCACACTGTTTCTCGTAGCACATCATCCCAACGTGCAGCAGCGATTGTATGAAGAGATTCAGCAACTTCAACGGCCAGATTCGATACAAGAATTAACGCAGAGCGACTACAGCGAGATGAAATTCATGGATAGGGTACTGAAGGAATCGCTCCGCTTCACCAATCACCGAAGACACGCTATTTGGCGAGCGCCGCGTTCCGAAGGAAACCCTTTTCAACTTGCACATATTCGATCTGCACCGCGATCCGGAAGTGTTTCCTGATCCGGAGAGGTTCGATCCTGATCGATTCCTGCCTCAAAACACCGAAAGCCGTAGCCCATATGCGTACGTACCGTTCAGTGCGGTTTCGAGAAACTGCATCGGACAACGGTTCGCCATACTGGAACTTATGGCAACCCTATCGGCCATTCTGATAAACTTCCGCGTCCTACCGGTTACGATTTCTTCCACGTTAAGGCGCGTTATAATACGTAAACGCATCTGCAGTGCTGGCCTCAAATGGCGTATGATCGCTTCCAGCTGTTTTCATTGTGTCGCCAACAAACATGTACTTGAACATGTAAAACATGTACAGAAGATCGCAGATCGGATCCATATAGGGCAATTATTGTGTCGGATGTGACTTGTCCACCTGCTCGAGAAACTCATATAACATCAGTGTAATATCCGAGACGGCCCGTGGTCTCTCCACATTTAGCCGGTTCAAGAACGGACCAACCACGTGACATAAGTAGATCAGCTGCTACTCGGCGTAAACAAGCGGCTTCAACTTTTCCTTTATCGAGATTTGGGAAAAGAGAGAGAGAAAAACGCGGTTAGAATATTTCGCTTCAATCGGAACATGGTTATTAAATCCTAATCTTTAATGGTTGCCAGCTGTCCAATTCCGAAGCGATGGAAAATGCTGTGCGCAATTGCCAGTACTGTAACGTAACTACTATCGAGAATCGCTTCACGCACCACCTTGAAATTGGACATTTCAAACGGGCTTTGCCGGAACACCCACTTTTTCATCGCCCGCGACCCAAGCGCTTCCTGCATTCGCTCGTAAATAACGCTCCAATACGCTTCGGGCAATGCCGCCATGAGTAAACCGATTGTGTTGATCCAATTGTGTAAAATTCTTGTGGGTACAACCAGTCGTCTCTTCAGCACCAGACGGTGGCGAAGCTTTCGCTGGTACTAGTACCCTCAGATACCGATGTATAATGATGTACAGGACTGGCAAAAACCTCAAACATACATTCCCAAAATACACCGGCAGTGTGGGATGAGAGACTGATTCGTCCGGAGCAAACTTTTCCGGAAACTTCTGATGGAAAGCCAGATGACGTTCGTGCCAGTTGTTTTGTTTCCAATGCTCCGGTGAAACTGATAAACTTCTGGACGCGATTACGGAACTCGGACGTTTTCAACAGCTGGCACTAATACTGGCAGAGGTTCCTTCTCTGGGCACTGGTTCCTTCCAAACAGCACTGGTAAGAAGTTAAGTATGGAATGCTTTTGAATGCTCCCCGAAATGTATTGCAAAAGCACCCACAGCAAATTATCGCGGCCACGACGAAGATTGCGTACGGTCAGCTTCTCGTGGAGTGTGTTAACGATGTTCTGAAACGTGGCAAATTGAAACAATACGAAGTAGATCAACAAAGGGTAGCAGTCGAGACTAACACCGAAGTAATTCGTCGTCATATGGAAGATTACCACGCAACGATAGTTTCAGAGTGTTCGGATCGAGTTTCCACAGTATTATAAGGATGAGTGTTCCACGATCGGCAGCATAACCGAGTGGCCAATGATAGAGAGCATCTGGGCGACCCTAACAAATTCTTCGATAATGTTAGCAAACAGATTCGACACCTGCCAGTGCATATTTTGATAGTCGGTCATTTTAATCTCGTTGATGATGAAGTAAGCCGGTAGTCCGATCCGATCCATGCCGATCGATTGAAGATGTGCTCGATCAGTTCGATCAACTCGTGCAGCAATTGAGGCAGAATGTTGACGCTCACATAACCCAGAAACGAAGGCTTCAAACCAAAAACACTGGTTTTTATAGGTCAGCTTTTCCCATTAGATGATCGCACAGAAGCTTTGCGGGTATGATATTTAGCGCCACCATACGATTCATCACCTGCAAATGTGCGTGCACCCGGTTCTAGTGGTTAACAGATGCCACATTTCCGAGATAGCTGCGGATCGATGCTTTTTTCGCATCCGGTGTCATCGCACCGAAAAGTGTGCCAACCTTTTTAAAACCATCCTCAGCCCGCTTCCGTTCCTTCTCTTCATCGCAAATTAGTATAATATGTTTGTCTTCCTTGAAGAGAAAACGTAGCGTCAGAAAGAACATTGTGCAAAGTGTCCTGTTAGTTTCTAGATGCCTACCAACACTTCCTCTATAAGTTTCACAATTCCCGATTCGGACGAAATTTTCCTGTGTTTCCTTGTATATCAAAG
>NW_026685529.1:0-2686 GCF_943735745.2 Anopheles bellator | reverse complement strand
GGCGTTCATTTGAAATCGTGCTTAGACATTATGAAACAGTCTTTAAAAGGGTTTGTAAAAAAAATAAAGTGACCAATCGAAATGAAACTTCACATACGTTCACTTGAAGAGCGTGAACCAATGTGGCAAAATAATTTTAGGCTAGTAGCGCCCCCCCTCCCTTTTTTGAACCGCAAAGCTTATTGAACAACCTGCAGTAACCTGCCGATCGAGGTAAAACTGCTCGAATGCTCGATCGATCGGCGGCTGAACGTTCTGAAGTCCGTTTTTGTGCTTGGCCCACTGCTGCGATACCGGAAGGCCAGTCATTAGCAGGCATCCCTGGTTGCCCTCCGGGGGGCAAAGGGAAAAGAGAGGGGGGGGGGGGGGGGGGGAGTCCTCACCAATGGATCGGTCGTTACGTCGTTACGGTCATCGGCCACAAAGGGGGGGCCGAGCGGAAGTGCGAGCGAAAATCGATTGAAGAATGCCCGGGGCCGGGGTGGGGGACACGCACCTGGCACACACCCGCGGAGAGACGTCCTACCCCCCTCCCCACCCCACCCCCCATCACCCTCTCTCTCTCTGTGGCGCGTACGCTGTCGCTGTCATTATGTTGTCCGACTGTCGGGACGTAATCCTTCAGCCAAATCCGGGCTCCAACCACTGGGTGGGTAGGCTACCACCCCCCCAGTTCCCCATCCCACCCCGCCTCCCCCCGGCCATCAAAAGAAAGTAGTGGGAGCGGGTGCGGGGGTGCGGGGCCGTCAGCCGGCTTGAAGAGAAATAAACTGTCTTTGGAAACAATCATCCTGCCACGTCCTTCACATTCCGCACGCCTTCTCCCCGCAGCCCCCACTCCCCCCCCTCCCGGGAGCCAAAGTGGTTCGCAGCACAATTAAACGACATGTCACGTAGCTCCTCCACATCGGTGGACTCGCTCGGCTCATCCCCAGCATTAATGCCCTCGGCGCTCTCGCGCGCTCTCGGCGCTCTCGGGGGCTATAAACGGGGGCGAGGGGAGGGGGGGCGCCATAAAATGTGCGATCGGGAAGGCGCATTGCCAGAGGGGGGATGGGGGCCCTGGTTCATCTTCCCCCCCGGCCGGCATTCTTATGGCCGACAATTAACACCCCGACGGGGGGGAATGGCCGTCGCTGCACCACGGCGACGAGGTGCAGCCCGTGCTTCGGACCGCGAAGTTTTATCGACGAACGATCCTGCTAGCCCCCCTCAACACCTCCCCCCCACCACCAGCAACCAGTTTTGTGGGTTTTATTCGCGAACGGGCGCGATGATGCCACTATTATAGTCACTGCTCGAAACTGCTCGAACGGTGGGCGGGCGTCCAGGGAGAACCCACAAACTTGCAACGCGTGGGGTGGGGGGGGGGGGGGGGAGTCTAGCGGAGGCGACTCAAGCAAGGAAACGCAAGGACTCGCCCTGCGTCACAGGCAATTAACGCGGGGGGTGCCACAATCGTAACTGTAAAAAAGGCCGGTGGTAAAAGATTTACTGTAGATTAGCGCCCACCCCCCACCCGCCCACCCTCCCACCCACCCACCGGCTTTAATGCGCGGCCCCTACGCGAGTTGATTGGTTTTACGGGCCACTGAGGGCTCCCCGTACTCTATCTCCTCTGCTAAAAACCTGGGACTGTGGGACTGTATGTCCTGGGGGAGGGGGTGGGGTGAGGGGTGCAGGACACGACAAAAAATCCCAGCCAGCAACCGCGGTCGAGACGTACAGCTTTCGGAGACCTTTTCGAAGACCAACCATTTTACTCTTCTCCCCTTCTCTTTCTCTCTCTCTCTCTCTCTCTCTCTCTCTCTCTCTGTCTCTCTCTCTCTCGTTCCAGGGCGTTTGTGCGGATCCTGTGCGTGTGCTGCCCGCGGAAGATAAGACGCAAGTACCAGCCGACGATGCGCTCCAAGGCGTCCCAGGTGAGTGCAGCAAGCCGCAAGGTCCATTTACTTCCACCAACCATCCACCCACCCACCCACAACACGCAATCCTTTCTCCGAACTGCCAGCTTGCCGCCACCTTTTTGTGTCATGTGACCGACCGGCCTCTGGCTCTCTCTCTCTCTCTCTATATATACATATTTTTATATTTATATCTATACAGTTATATAGTAATATAAGGCTGAACTCTGTGTGTGCTCTACTCCAGTAGTCTCTCTAGTCCACTGTTTCCTCGCACGCGACCTCTGGCGCCCACGCAGCATCTGCACGCATTCTGCATCCGCCTCTCTCTCTGCCTCTCTCTCTCTCTCTATCTGTGTTTTGTATGCATCATTCTCTCTGTTTTGCTTGCTAGGCATTAACGGCTCGAGTGGCTTGTGACTGGAATCACTAAGCGATAACAAAATCCCAACCAAACTCCCTGGACCCAGGTCCTGGACCCAGGTCGCCGCCAGTCGCCCGTCGCTGTCCCCTCATTCTTCGTCCCTCCCGCCTGGGTGCATTTCACCCCCGTGATTTTTTTCCGTTTTTCTACAGACGGACGTCTGTCCTTCACGAAAATCCCACGCGCCGCCAATCGAAGCCAAACTCGCGTTGCGTTCGGTTGCCTTCAGCCAGGTGGTTCAGGAGTGGGGAGTGAAGGGTCGTTCAGTGTCGGCTTTATCGCCCTCACCGTCCTGGCAGTCGCCGCGCGGGATCCTGCGTGTGCCTTGGCGGCCCGCCCGAAATAGCCAATCGAAAGG
>NW_026685528.1:0-2691 GCF_943735745.2 Anopheles bellator | reverse complement strand
TCTTCTCTTGCTTCGTATTCAAAAGATTATGCAAACATGAACCGAAAATGGAAGGCTCGACTGTTCCACGGTCTTGAGCTTTTGTCTTTGCTTTACATTTATAGATCTTCCACTAAGCTCATAGTGTCAAGACACAAAAAGGTCGCATCATTACACTCCAATCAATTTGTACAAGGCTTAATACGGAGGTTCCCCCAGAGCCCGGCAAACAAAACAAAACATCTAACCCTGAGGAACAAAATTGCTAAATAAATATTGCCAGTTACCCGTGAAGCGATTCTGTTTTAAGAACGCAGCATCTCTAATCGAGAGAAAATGTGCCAAAGAAATTTGGAAAAATAACTGTTGAAATCATTTCTTGGGCCGTTTGTTGAACTGTTTCGCTGCGTTATGCGAATGAAGAGCACGCTTTTAGTCGTATCGTTCTTTTGGGTGGTCATGAAAAATGTATCAAAGTGTTGCTCGATCGACGCTTCTAAACTTCGTGAGGATTCTTGTAATGACCCCATGAATAACATTTCTAGTAACTTTTGAAACAAACAGAGTTTAACAGGAGGCCTCGTTGCCTGAGGATTCTCGAAACGTTGGCGGAAGAACATACTCCTAAGTTTATTTCCCATTTAATTTTGAAAGTCCCATCCTTGGAGCACTGTTCCATCCAATTCCACGAAAATCTGGGAAAGTACACTTGAAGAAAAAAAATCTCATCAAAGTAAATCACGAAACCTATCAAACTTTGTGCGAGGACATGATGTTGATCTTGACTCAAAAAAGTGACCGCAAAATAACTCACTCAATGGGGAGGAAATGGGCGTCACAGAGGCTTGGAAAACTTTATGCGGCAATTTTCCGACATCAACGCACTTCCGGCCCGAGGCCGGAAAATTCACGAAAACGGCTCTTGTTTAGATCATCGACGGACAATGACACAATGACATCCAGGCCCAAAACGGGATCTCTTCCGTTGGTTTCTGTGTTTGAGGCTCCGTTTCAATCAGACCCCATGAAGCCTCTGACATTTTGCTCTTTCCCAGCCAGGCCGGAAAAATCCGTTTTCGATTTCGGTTTTCTTCCACTGTTTACCGGAAGGGGAAGTCAATCCGATCAGTAATCACTGTTTCCTTTTCGTACCCATCCGTGCTGGCGGATTCGGTAAGTACGGATTCCCTTCCCGGCCGCTTCGGCCGACTTAAGATAAAGAGAAGATTCGATTAAATTTAAAATAAGTCTTTTGTTGACAGAAGAATGTCATTTCTCAACCATTATTGAAACACCACGCCAGTCACTACTAACTCCACTACTACTGCGATGCTTCGAGAGCAGCAGTCGTCTTTTGGGTGTTACCGTTCCACCGAATCTGGAGATAATATTCTTACCAAAACGAAGGCGAGGGTTCGAAATGTAGCATAAACTTAATGCGCCCCTTTCGAGGACCATAGGAGGTGACTAGTTTTGTTTTCCGTAGGTATTAGCTCACGCCAATGTTTACCTTCGAACAGGCACATGGAGTACACCCGAGGCGGCCTTTAGATAGCTTGTGTCTGGCCCGTGATACTTTTAGCACTGCCGAAGATTTGGGAACCGCCGTTTTCATAGCTCTTTGAGAATGGCGCTGATGCTCGCCGATGCTGCCGGGGTGTTTGCTTTCAATTTGACATTGATTCAATTAATTTCATGCTTCTGTTGATCGAATTTTCGTTTCACCCTTCAACTCCACGGCATACGTTCCTATTAAAATGGCGACTTCGCCCTCGTCCCTTGGGTAAACACATGCAAAAGGCAACAGCACGGAAAGTTTCGGAGAAATCATGATGGGTAAGCGTTGAGTAATGAAGCAAGTTATGTGCGTGACCTCGCCTTGAAAGGTCTTCGACGGCTTGGCAATAGCAGCGAGTTCTGCGGTCTTGACACTGACAGTAAAATGAGACATTTACGCGGAATGAGTTTTGGTTGATAAGATGTCTTCTTCCACAAACACTTTCGACGATGCTGCTATCTGCAAGTCTTAGACAAACAATGTTAAAGTGCTTCAGTTTGGATCATTCGTGATCGATTTTTGGCGTAACATGCTTTCGAGATCCAATTTATGCTCGACCACGTACATTAGCGCACTGAGCGAGACAATTAGTGGTTCTGTGCCTGTACAGAGATTGCAGCTACACAATCGACGGACCGAAAACCCATCCCAGCTTGACGGGCACGTTCTGGTGGCGGATCACCGATGCACTTAAAAGCCGACCCTTCCCGAAAAGGTCAACCAACGCCACGGTAATACCGTACGCATGTTCGGAACATTTCCTGGTTTTTCTGTTCCGGTGGAAGAAGAACGATGACTTCCCGAGATTCCAATCGGGTTTGGCAGGCCTCCCGCCGATAGCACCGTCAACCGGATCTACGCTTGTTTGCTACAAATAGTAGGGACCCATTCTGAGTGGAGCGTAAAACTGTTCCCGCTCTCTTATCCGGTGTCCCCGTTTTGGTTGAATCAGTCCAGCTATGTGCGTGTGGTCGTCAGCTCTTCACCACGTGTTCCGCTCTAACATACATCTCTCTTTCTCAAACACCAAGTCAATAAATCAAACCTATGAAAAATTCCCATAAATAGAAATCCCCACCACGTCATGGTGTAGTGCAGCATGTCGCTTCTATGTGATGGGTGCGATTGAAGGCGTGGCACTTGCTCCTAAATCA
>NW_026685527.1:0-2693 GCF_943735745.2 Anopheles bellator | reverse complement strand
TCGTGTCCGATTGCCAAGGTTTAAGTTTAGTCGTGAAGGTGCTCGAGTGCCCCGGTCATCAAGTGGCCCACGACTCAATACAGCCGTCCTGGGACTTACGAAGTGCAACCGTGCGTGTGTGTAGTGTGCCCGAACCATAGTGATCCGCGACGACGCAATGGAGCGCAGTGCAACACCGACTCCGCCCGAACCCATCGCCAACTCCACCGCCGCGCTGTTACAGACGCCGGGAGCCGGGGAACGGCGCGGATCCTCCTCCATAAGGCAGTTGGAGGACAAATTGGCCAACCTGTCCCTCATGCTGGAGACGCTGCTAGCACGGGACAACCCGGGAGGCCAGACACGGGCCTGCCAGGAGGCGCCGAATCAGCATGGCGGCGCCCATGCGCCGCAAAATTACCACGAGGCGCCGAATCAGCATGGCGGCGCCCATGCGCCGCAAAACTACCACGAGGCGCCAAATCAGCATGGCGGCGCCCATGCACCGTTAGGCTTCCACGAGGCGTTAGGCCAAGATGGCGGCGCCCATGCCACCGAGTGGCGATTACCACGTGGCAGCAACCGGGCAAGTCTTTTCGTCGATCCGCGGGTCCAAACACCGGCCACAATTTATGGCCAGCCCCCGCTACCAGGGAACTGTATGACCGCCAGAGACGCCCCAACGGCTGCGACGCTAAATCAAAGCCAGATATCCGCGCGGCAAAGCGTCTCCAAAGAGCTACCACTCTTTTCCGGTGACGCCGAGGACTGGCCGATATTTATCGCCAGTTACGAGAGCTCAACCGCGGTATGCGGATACAGCGCGGAAGAAAACCTGCTGCGCCTACAGAAGGCCTTAAAAGGGAGAGCGCTAGAAGCAGTACGATACCGGCTGCTTCATCCGACCAACCTGGAGGGAGTGATCAGAACGCTACGAACCCTATTCGGGCGACCGGAGGTGATCGTACACACACTAGCGGCCAGGATCAGGCAACTGCCGTCGCCTAGAGAAGACCAGCTCCAAGCCCTAATCGACTTCGGGGTAGCGGTTCAAAATATGTGTGCGGCAATTGTGGCCGCGGGGCTCGACGAATATCTATGCAACGTCGCACTCCTCCAGGAGCTCGTGGAGAAGTTGCCGCCAGCAATTCGACTAAGGTGGGCGTACCATCGCATGGAGTTACCCAGAGCGACGTTGGAAGAGTTCGGCAGTTGGCTCGAGACACTCGTCTCAGCAGCGAGCCTTGTCACGCTGCCCTCGTTAACACTGCAGCCGGGCCAGAAACAACCGATTAAGTCACACCGGGTCGTGAACACGCACCGAGTTGAGCAGCCGAGGACATCAGCCCCGGAGAGTAAAAGCTGCCTAGCCTGCCAGGGGACTTGCGGCCAACTACCGAGTTGCACCAGATTTCAGACGATGGAGGTGAACTCGCGGTGGACCTTAGTGCAACAACACCGCCTATGTAAGACGTGCCTGAGAACGCATTACGGCCGGTGTCACGTTGGCACACGCTGCGGAACCAACGGGTGTGAGCGTTGGCATCACCAGCTGCTGCACAAAGAAGAAGGGCCCGGACGCCCAGAGTCAGTAAGCTGCAACACCCATCATCCGCCCTCTTCAAGGGTAATACTCAAATATATTCCAGTCACCATATACACCAACGGGAGGAGTATAAACACCACAGCGTTCTTCGACGACGGCTCGGCAGCGACGTTTATTGACCACAGCTTGGTGCAGGAACTGCAGGCCAAGGGAAAACCACACCCACTATGCCTAAAATGGACCGGAGGCCAGACCAGAGACGAGCCCGAGTCGGTCGAGCTCGCGCTAAAGATATCCGGCACAGGCAGTCGAGTTAAAATCTACGAACTACCGAGAGTTCATTCGGTGCGCAACCTCGGCTTACCGCGGCAGTCAGTGGCAGTACCGCAGCTAGCCGCAAGATTCAAACATCTACGAGAAGGGCGGGTAGAATCATACAGAAGTGAGCTCCCCAGGATACTGATCGGCCTGGACAACTGCCGTCTCGGTCAGGCACTACGAACGATCGAAGGAGGCGTCCACGAGCCCGTCGTTTCGAAAACCCGCCTCGGCTGGGTTATATACGGGCCTTGCGGAACAACGACTGAATCGTCAAACAAACCAATCAATCTGCACGTCTGTCCATGTAGCACGACGGACGACGCCGAGGTAGACCGTGCCCTGAAAGAGCACTTTTCGATAGAATCGATGGCCATCTATGGGCCAAGTAAGTCCATGGCCTCCAGGGGCGAAGAACGAGCCCTCGACATTCTATCCGCCGTCACCACTCTAAAAGCGGGCAGATATGAGACCGGACTGCTATGGCGCTTCAACAACATAAAGTTACCGGACAGTCGCGCAGCTGCCGTACGACGCCTACAGTGCCTGCATAAACGAATGCGTCGGGACCCAGAGCTGGCGGCCGCAGTACGAGAGAAAATGGAGCATCTGGAATCAAAGGGATACATCCGGAAGCTCTCAGAGTCTGAAAGGACGGAACGACACCCTCGTCATTGGTACCTGCCAATTTTTCCTGTAACCAACCCGAACAAACCCGGGTCAATTCGACTCGTAATGGACGCCGCAGCAAAAGTTAACGGAGTGTCACTGAACTCCTACCTATTGCCCGGGCCGGACCAACTTGCGTCACTGCTCACGGTGTTGTTCAAGTTTCGGGAATTCCGTTACG
>NW_026685526.1:0-2693 GCF_943735745.2 Anopheles bellator | reverse complement strand
TCGTGTCCGATTGCCAAGGTTTAAGTTTAGTCGTGAAGGTGCTCGAGCGCCCCGGTCATCAAGTGGCCCACGACTCAATACAGCCGTCCTGGGACTTATGAAGTGCAACCGTGCGTGTGTGTAGTGTGCCCGAACCATAGTGATCCGCGACGACGCAATGGAGCGCAGTGCAACACCGACTCCGCCCGAACCCATCGCCAACTCCACCGCCGCGCTGTTACAGACGCCGGGAGCCTGGGAACGGCGCGGATCCTCCTCCATACAGCAGTTCGAGGACAAATTGGCCAACCTGTCCCTCATGCTGGAGACGCTACTAGCACGGGACAACTCGGGAGGCCAGACACGGGCCTGCCAGGAGGCGCCGAATCAGCATGGCGGCGCCCATGCGCCGCAAAATTACCACGAGGCGCCGAATCAGCATGGCGGCGCCCATGCGCCGCAAAACTACCACGAGGCGCCAAATCAGCATGGCGGCGCCCATGCACCGTTAGGCTTCCACGAGGCGTTAGGCCAAGATGGCGGCGCCCATGCCACCGAGTGGCGATTACCACGTGGCAGCAACCGGGCAAGTCTTTTCGTCGATCCGCGGGTCCAAACACCGGCCACAATTTATGGCCAGCCCCCGCTACCAGGGAACTGTATGACCGCCAGAGACGCCCCAACGGCTGCGACGCTAAATCAAAGCCAGATATCCGCGCGGCAAAGCGTCTCCAAAGAGCTACCACTCTTTTCCGGTGACGCCGAGGACTGGCCGATATTTATCGCCAGTTACGAGAGCTCAACCGCGGTATGCGGATACAGCGCGGAAGAAAATCTGCTGCGCCTACAGAAGGCCTTAAAAGGGAGAGCGCTAGAAGCAGTACGATACCGGCTGCTTCATCCGACCAACCTGGAGGGAGCGATCAGAACGCTACGAACCCTATTCGGGCGACCGGAGGTGATCGTACACACACTAGTGGCCAGGATCAGGCAACTGCCGTCGCCTAGAGAAGACCAGCTCCAAACCCTAATCGACTTCGGGGTAGCGGTTCAAAATATGTGTGCGACAATTGTGGCCGCGGGGCTCGACGAATATCTATGCAACGTCGCACTCCTCCAGGAGCTCGTGGAGAAGTTGCCGGCAGCAATTCGACTAAGGTGGGCGTACCATCGCATGGAGTTACCCAGAGCGACGTTGGAAGAGTTCGGCAGTCGGCTCGAGACACTCGTCTCAGCAGCGAGCCTTGTCACGCTGCCCTCGTTAACACTGCAGCCGGGCCAGAAACAACCGATTAAGTCACACCGGGTCGTGAACACGCACCGAGTTGAGCAGCCGAGGACATCAGCCCCGGAGAGTAAAAGCTGCCTAGCCTGCCAGGGGACTTGCGGCCAACTACCGAGTTGCACCAGATTTCAGACGATGGAGGTGAACTCGCGGTGGACCTTAGTGCAACAACACCGCCTATGTAAGACGTGCCTGAGAACGCATTACGGCCGGTGTCACGTTGGCACACGCTGCGGAACCAACGGGTGTGAGCGTTGGCATCACCAGCTGCTGCACAAAGAAGAAGGGCCCGGACGCCCAGAGCCAGTAAGCTGCAACACCCATCATCCGCCCTCTTCAAGGGTAATACTCAAATATATTCCAGTCACCATATACGCCAACGGGAGGAGTATAAACAACACAGCGTTCTTCGACGACGGCTCAGCAGCGACGTTTATTGACCACAGCTTGGTGCAGGAACTGCAGGCCAAGGGAAAACCACACCCACTATGCCTAAAATGGACCGGAGGCCAGACCAGAGACGAGCCCGAGTCGGTCGAGCTCGCGCTAAAGATATCCGGCACAGGCAGTCGAGTTAAAATCTACGAACTACCGAGGGTCCATTCGGTGCGCAACCTCGGCTTACCGCGGCAGTCAGTGGCAGTACCGCTGCTAGCCGCAAGATTCAAACATCTACGAGAAGGGCGGGTAGAATCATACAGAAGTGAGCTCCCCAGGATACTGATCGGCCTGGACAACTGCCGTCTCGGTCAGGCACTACGAACGATCGAAGGGGGCGTCCACGAGCCCGTCGTTTCGAAAACCCGCCTCGGCTGGGTTATATACGGGCCTTGCGGAACAACGACTGAATCGTCAAACAACCCAATAAATCTGCACGTCTGTCCATGTAGCACGACGGACGACGCCGAGATAGACCGTGCCCTGAAAGAGCACTTTTCGATAGAATCGATGGGCATCTATGGGCCAAGTAAGCCCATGGCCTCCAAGGACGAAGAACGAGCCCTCGACATTTTATCCGCCGTCACCACTCTAAAAGCGGGCAGATATGAGACCGGATTGCTATGGCGCTTCAACAACATAAAGTTACCGGACAGTCGCGCAGCTGCCGTACGACGCCTACAGTGCCTGCATAAACGAATGCGTCGGGACCCAGAGCTGGCGGCCGCAGTACGAGAGAAAATGGAGCATCTGGAATCAAAGGGATACATCCGGAAGCTCTCAGAGTCTGAAAGGACGGAACGACACCCTCGTCATTGGTACCTGCCAATTTTTCCTGTAACCAACCCGAACAAACCCGGGTCAATTCGACTCGTAATGGACGCCGCAGCAAAAGTTAACGGAGTGTCACTGAACTCCTACCTATTGCCCGGGCCGGACCAACTTGCGTCACTGCTCACGGTGTTGTTCAAGTTTCGGGAATTCCGTTACG
>NW_026685525.1:1929-3194 GCF_943735745.2 Anopheles bellator | reverse complement strand
TGCAATGTTAGCGTGGATTTGCTGACTGAACGATAGAGTGCTTAACTCCTCCCCCTTTAGATTGCTTTGTCCTCAAAGTTGATGTATTGCGTGGAACGACGTTGATGCCCTTGTATACGTTCTTTCTTCTGTCGACTCATTCACTTTGCTTGGCATTTTTTTTTTTTTGATCTGTCGTACCGGTGTTAGGCAAATTATGACGATTGCAACGATGATTAATATAACTCCATTCATTGTAGCGAACAAATTTATCTTCCAGGTTATCGAGTTGTTTTGTAAGTCGATAAGATTTAGCTTTTGACGATGTTTCAGAGTTCAATTTCGTAAATATTCAACTGGTAGTTCGTCTATGATTTTCAATTCGGTGGCCGTCAACCCTAGCGTAGAGTGATAGGATTCTACGGGTATAGTCGTTTCGAAGTTGGAGAATTCTTCTCCATTTACGTATATGCTGCTTCTTCGAATTGAATTAGGAATGACCCATTTAAAATTTGGTTGGCGTCGTTACGTCATTCACGAATATGTTTACTTCGTTGATCCTTTTAATTATGCCGTTCGAATACACTTTTTCGAACACACAGTCGGAGTGATTACCTTGCATGATTTTATGGACACATTCCGAGGTTTGGTGCAAGTGGATGGTCTCGCAGAGGTATATTCCTTCCTTTTCTTGAACGCATGGTTGAGTTACATCGAACGTGTGTGTTTTATTTCGAAGTATGTAATTGTGCCTGATCAATATACGTTTTCCATTTTTGATTATTGAATCGATGTAATCGTATTCAAATGTATAGCTGGATACATATGGGTATGTAGAGTTACTTGCTGGTCGATAGTTAAGAACGATGTAGCTCGGTGGCTGGTTTGTACTCTACTGGTTTATTATATTAAGAGATACCACTATACTGATACTGATCACGTCGATCACTCATACTGATACTTATTTACATTTCATTTTTGTGTTGCTGTGGTCCGCCACACTACTCCCCCCTTACATTTTCCAGTATTTTTTTGGGGAACTTTACTTGGCGTCCGGAACGCGTTTTGTAACGAGCGGGTTCTTCTGATGGAATAGTTTCTTCTGGTCGGGATCGTCGTTCACCAGTGTCGACGAATGCAGCTTTCAAACGATCTATCGAGATAGGGGAACGTTTACCATTTACATCTACAATGAATACTTTCTTTCTGCGACGTATCACACGGTACGGTCCGTCGTAGGGTTGAGTCAGTGGTGGCTTGATGGCTCCTACTCTCACGAAAACGTG
>NW_026685525.1:0-1429 GCF_943735745.2 Anopheles bellator | reverse complement strand
GTTTTTGATCCACTGCCAATAGATTGTTGGTGATTTCGGTAATGCTTTGAAGGCGTTGGTTAATTTCTTCGTTAATCAAAACTTGTTGATTATTTTGCAAGATTAGGGAGTTAAGCGTGCTATTTATTAAGCTTAAATCGTCAGCATCCGGATTTCCAGCTATCTATTTCCACACTGTTCCTATCGTGTCCCATCTTTTCTGTCTTAGCGTTGGCGGTTTTAGCATATATAATGTATCTCTTAATGTATCAATTTTAGTACGGATAATATCGGAAAGAGGATCAGGGGGTGCTGAGTTTGCTATGTCGTTATAGCTGTTTTCTACTACCTTTGCCACTTGGTTAATGTCTATGGGGTGTATGATTCGAAAATATCCTGCTTTGATTTCCGCCTTGCCTAAGGGGATTATTGCTAAAGGGTTTTTAGATAGGTCTTGAATGACAAGTTTGCCATTCAGTACGGTTACGCCTAGCTGAATTAGTATTCTGAAATTGAAAGGGAAAGGAGAAATCAGTTCGCTTAAATTAGCCAGGTTTCCTCAGATTTACTTTATGGATTTTCCGGTTGTTTGAATCTATTACGTAGGTTGGAAAATTTTCTTTAATTTTTATGATATGGTATCTGCTTTCTCTCTTATTCTTCGATACATTTTTTTCATATGCGGTAGTATTGGGTTCGTAATTTTCATAGTGGTTCTGAATAATTTTTTTTTGTTTTTCAATGAATAACTTTTCAATTGCCTTATCATTTTCTTCTCTCTGTCTGGATCTTTCTTCGAATGACATGTTGTTAATATTTTCTCCAATGTAAATATTTTTTTGGTGTATTGTTTATGAAACTATGAATAGAGTTGTTGTATCTGTATGCAGCGTCCTGTACCAATGATACTATCGTTATGTCTGGTCTGAGTGATTTTATGCATCGTGCAATTTCGCGAATTGTGGAATGACATCTTTCCACTTGACCGTTGGTTTCTGAACGATTTACGGGAGTTTTGAATATTTTAATTCCTAGATTTAGAATTGCCTGTTCTATTACATTTGAGACGAAGCTACTCTCGTTGTCTATTACAATTTGTGCTGGTAAATTCCAATCGTATAGAATTTGTAAAAGGATGTCTTTTATATCCGCAATAGACTTCGATTTAATAGGTCTTATTTTTAAGTATTTAGAAAACTTGTCAAGTGAGGAAATAAAGAGGTTGTTTGCATTATAAGCAAATATGTCGATATGGATTATTTCTCCGGGATATTTAGGAATGGGTGTTTCAGTTTTTAAAAATTCTTGAGGTTTTCTTTCATATTTCTGTGTTTTACATATTTCACAGGTTTTTACGAAATCACGAATAGATTTTGCCATGCCGGGAAAGTAGTATGTAGTAGTTGATAAATTGTTTCGAATTCTCTTTCGCGTTACGGTGTGCGAAATG
>NW_026685524.1:0-2696 GCF_943735745.2 Anopheles bellator | reverse complement strand
AATTGCACCAGGCATTCTAGAAAGAAACATTTCAGTACCAGAAACAAAAATTAAGAATGTCTGCGGTACGAATAAAGTAACCAAAAAAGGCAAAATGTACCTATTTAACGGAAATTTCAAACCTTTTTCGTTTTATGTTTTGAAATTTCATACTTATTTTGATGGTTTAATAGGATCTGAAACACTTGCAAAGCTAAAAGCACATATCAACTACAAAAAGGAGACAATATCTATCGGTAACATTTTGTTTCCGTACGATAAATACTTTCCCGCAAAAAAACTATACTCCCATAACATATTGATTGAAACGACAGTTAATGGTGACTGGTTTGTCCCAACATATCAAAAACTTTGCAGAAGTGTTGTTATCGAGCCAGGCTTGTACAATGCCAATAACAACAAAACAATGACAAAAGTTTTAAGCTCCAGTAAAACAGCACCCGTCATTGGAAAATTAAATTTAAATATTAACAATTTTAAAACAATCTCTCCTATCTCGATCCATCCAGAAAACGAAATAACGAGTAGAACACTAAATGAGTTAATACGTACCCGCCACTTATCAAAGTTAGAAAGAGAGAAGCTCTTCGAGGTAATATTGAAACACCAAAATGTTCTCCTTCGCCAAAATGAAAAATTAACTGCCACTACAGCCATTAAACACAAGATAATAACTTCCGATGATAGTCCAATTTACACAAAGACCTACCGATACTTTTAAAAAAAGATGTGGAGGAACAAATTAAAGAATTGCTCGAGAATAAAATCATCCAACACTCCAATAGCCCTTACTCCTCACCAATTTGGGTGGTTCCAAAGAAAGCAGTCGCATCGGGAAAACGGAAGGTACGCGTCGTCATAGACTACAGGAAGTTGAACGAAAAGACAGTTAGCGACAAATTCCCTATACCTCAAATCGAAGAGATACTGGATAACCTTGGAAAATCAATGTAGTTTCAATGTAGTCACCCCAATCATCAAGAAAAAACAGCTTTCTCTACAACGATGGGACATTTTGAATTTTTAAGGATGCCTTTTGGTTTGAAAAACGTACCTGCCACGTTTCAGCGTGCAATGAATAGCATACTAAACGACTATATAGGCACTATTTGCTTTGTTTATTTAGATGATATTATCATTATTGAGAAAAATTTGACGGAACATGTAAAAAATATTGCCACAATTCTAAACAGACTTTCTGATTTCAATTTAAAAATTCAACCCGATAAATGCGAGTTTATGAAAAAAGAAACCAACTTCCTAGGACATGTCATCACCACCGATAGTATCAAGCCAGACCCCGAAAAAATAAAAAAAATACAGGATTGGAAGCTTGAAGAAGGACGAAAAGATCGATCCAACGGATCATGACTTTAATGAAGCATTTAAGAAATTAAAGGAAATAATAGTTTCTGATCAAATTTTAGCATACCCCAATTTTGAACTCCCTTTCATTTTAACAACAGATGCAAGTAACTATGCATTGGGAGCAGAACTTTCTCAAATTATTGATAAAGTTGAAAAACCTATCGCCTTTGCTAGCCGCACTCTAAACAAAACAGAGGCCAACTATTCTACAACAGAGAAAGAAGCTCTGGCTATAATATGGGCAGTCACGAAATTTAAACCATACCTTTATGGCAATAAATTCACCCTTGTAACAGATCATAAACCTCTTATTTTCATAAAAAACTCTAACAAAAATTCAAAATTGATAAGATGGCGCCTACGACGCTATGACTACGATGTCACCTATAAAACAGGAAAAACCAACGTTGTGGCTGATGCACTCAGCAGGAAAATTGAAGCCAACCCAAACATACTAGAAAGTTCAGATGAAGCGTCAGTACAAAATAATGGTCCTTTATCTTCAATCGACACTGTACATTCAGCCAACACATCCGATGATCACTACATGCATTTTACAGAACGACCTATCAATAGCTACAGAAACGCAAACGGAAGCTGCTGGCCGCAGTTTCCACGTCCCTGCTGCGGTACGCGGCGCCTGTGTGGTCTGGAGCCTTGCGATTCCAGTATTGCCAGCGGAGACTGAACGCCGTACAGGCCCGTGCCGCTAAACGGGTTCTGTTACGAACGCCGCAAGCCAGCTCGAAACCGCCGCAGGGCAGGCGAACCAACGAAAAGGGAAGCGTCAGCAGTAGTTCTAGCTTCTGGCACTTCCGTGACCCGGGCGCCACACTATGAGAAACTTGGATAAAATGTATGGCAGGCCAAGAAACTATGAATCTTTTGCTAGAGTTCCGTGAGTGACTTTGAGTTGCTTTTGAGCGCCTTTTGTTTACGGGATATTTTCTCGTTTCGGGGGTATTTTTTTCAATTTGACAGTTTACGGCAAATTTCGGCAAATTTTTATTGCTTTCCAAAAATATGGCTAGTTTTTCGACAGCGGATCAAATTTTGACAAAAATGGCCATAGAAGGAGAAGGAAAGGAAACTTAAAAATCAAGGCATAAACAAACGAACTGTCATTTCACTCACTGGAGCTCACGGAATATCTCGCGCAAAAACTTCAAGTGTGAATGCTAGCTTATCAAAAAACCTGTAGAGAAAACTCATAGTGTGGTCGAGGCGTGATAGCGGCAAGTGCCAACAAGCAACGCGACGTTAGTGAACGCGGTACGGCAAGCGAACGACCGCAGGAAAAGCGTCATCAGCGGTTCTAGCTGAACGGC
>NW_026685523.1:0-2696 GCF_943735745.2 Anopheles bellator | reverse complement strand
TGTTTGTTGATGGAGTTTGTGAAACCGACACCTGCGTACAATCCCTGTTTCAAGAATTATGTTGGCCATAAGCAGTTCATCCCGAACGTCCACTAGCTGGCAGCAGAAAGCGTTTTTCAACAAACTCTTAACCAATCCGACAGACAGATTGAATGAAGTCCAAAATTGTTTCCCTTGACAGCAGCGACAGCAGCAGCCGTGGTCCAAGGGTGAAGGACTGTGGCTCCCCCCCAAACGTCGGCGTATCGGAGACGACGGAAAATCGAATCATAAATCGTTCAACAACAAGATTCATCAACACCCCCGGGCTACGCGCAGAAATCGCTCCAGTAGGTTTGGCGATCCGAGAGAGCAACAGAGCGAAGATGTTTGCATCGTTTATTCTTTGGCCGGAAAATACTGCAAAAAAAAGCTGCGAGCAGTTTAAATGCAGTCCTTTCATCGTGTCATCACCAGGCACTGTTGGCGGAAGGCAATGCGGCAATGAAAAACCCGAGGCAAGGGAAGTTGATCAACAAATCTGACGGGCCGGGCCGAAAATCGAAAACAGGATTGCAAAATTCAACTGCAAACTGTAGTGACTTCCAAAACCTGATCACCCTGGACCCCCAATGGGGAGCGAGTCGAGAAGCGAACGGAAGTAGTCACAAACGGGTCCGGCCGCAGTGATGATGGACTCGTGATCGAAGGGTCCTGATAGAAAATCTCACGCAAGACTTCATCGGAATCAACTGGTCCACAGGCCCTTTTTCGCTATTCGACTCCGGCCGGTCGACTTCTCGGAACATCTCTACTCGAAGGCGGGTGCGAACGATGGGACAGTTTATTTTAAAATCAATTCACCTTGCTGTCGTTGTCGGCAGGGCAGTCAGGACGCTTCGATTGAATACATTCCCCCGGAGGGTTCGGCTTAGCCCGGTTTAATTCTGGGAAAAAGTCCACTGAATGTTTCCACTTCGTCGGGTGGGAAATTTGGGGAAATTTTTTTTGGGAAATGAGGAAGATATCGCACTACGTGCCACTCGTTGAGTATCGTGATCATATTGGGTGTAAACAAGGAAGTTGGTGAACATATAACTCTGCCCGTTCTTATGCATAATAAAAAGACTTACTTAAAGAGAATCAATTACTAAACCCAAAAGAGAATCAGAAGAGAACCCATCAATTGGAAAGATTGCGATCGCTTCAGACTAGGTGACAAAATAAGAATTCATAATTCGAAAATAAAACTACCAACAGGCTAAGCCAAAAACAAAGTCTTATCAGAAATCGTTTAAAAATAGAAAAGCAGCGGACCTAACATATACTGGGTTTCACCGTTTATTTGCAACAAAATGGGAAAACACAAAGCCGCCGGATAAAAATTCACATAATGTATCGATGTTCCGATACTTCAAATCATGTACATTTTCAATCTGTTGATTCCGTTGGGAAAAACGAAGATTAACAATCAATAAGGCGGCATAAACGCTAAACAGGACGGTAGCTAAGGTCTTGTTAGTTTTGTTGGAATAAACATGGAATTATCTGCCACGCTCGACACGAATTTGGACTCGTTATTGTTAGAGCTGTGGCAAGCACCAACTGAAAGCTTTGCACTCAAATGGATGCCCTGTTACGGTTCGAACTGACGTCTTTCGCATAGAAACCGAGAGATCGGTGGAGCGTAGATGGATGATCTACGGATGAGCCTTATATTAGGACTTTATGTTATGGACTGTATTTCGTAGAATTTATTTTTCTTTCGAGTAAGCAATCGTCCAACAAACCCCAAATTAGGCCACTAGGTAAGAAACCGCGTTCCAAATAGATAACGCTTGGGCACTGACACCAATCAAAGCTTTCCGGGAACTTGATTGAGGTATTCTTGTTGTAAAAAATGACTACTTCAGATTGTTGATTGTTAATGTGGCGCTTGTTTCACTTAAATCGGATAACTATAAATACCGTAATAACTGTTCTAATTTTGTGCATAACTAATGAAAGGCTTTCCATTTTGACTTGGTATAAAACGAAAATGTTTGGAGTACTAGTTTGGGCTCTGAATTGTTTGTTGCATAGCTTTGGGTTTTGTAAATAAAAATAAATAAAAATCCCAATACAAAGAGAGAAACTTTATATTTCGCCATAATACCGCCAATCGGTACAATGCTTTCTGTCCCTGGTGATTTTTTTATAATTTTTTTAAACAGATAAAAGTTTTCTTCTTAAATTTAATTACTTCAAAAACATTCGTTTACAACTAAACATTCATCCCCACCAGCATACGACAAAAACCTAAGGCTATGCAACAAAGTGTTCTGTGGAACATCAAAAGTCACATGAAGACAGCATGAAGTGTTAACACAATCTTGACACATAATATTAGTTTTCTGAACGATAGGGTTGTAGCAACCGGAACGTCGAGGGTCCTTCCGGACAGGGACGGAAACTTCTTCGTTCAAAGGCCACAGGGCTCCAAATTGACGCCTTGCTGCCCAGGCAAGGCGCTTTTCCGCAGAAAGCGGGAGGACCAATGTTTGCTTTCGCGCGAAAAGTTCATTAGCCGAAGCATGTCTTCACATTTAATTTGCCGCATTTTATTCGACGAGTACCAGCGCTAATAGCGTCACAAACTAACAACTTAAACAACCGCGTCCACGTCGGACCCACGGAGGAACTATCTTCAGGCCGTGCCGGGCTGGAAAACTTTGCGA
>NW_026685522.1:0-2704 GCF_943735745.2 Anopheles bellator | reverse complement strand
CCGAAAAAGCTACACACGCGAGGACCAGTAAAGAGGATCTCTTTACATGGCGATCCTGCCAGGAGCCGGAACAGGGCCCCTGGAGGACGAAGCAGAGACAGAAGACGAAGAGAAAGATGATGACGAAGCATGCTCGAAGCAGCAGGAAGCAGCCTGATTGCAGTGAAAATTTTACAAGTGCGCCGCGAAGTGTAGTTACGCACTCTAGATAAGTGCATGTGGCTTTATGCATGCACGAGTGTGTGAGAGTGTGTGCGGATCATACAGCGACGAGTGGTGAACAACACGATCAAGGATCCGAAGCCCAAGCGAACTGCGATGGCACCTAAGCTAGATTTGGGGCTGGCGCTGAAGGTTGTGCAGCCGTTCGACGGGTCTGCCACCGAATTGAACGGATACCTCGAGAGTGTAGAACTACTCCAGGACTACGCGGAAGGGGTACCCGAGGGGAACCTCATAAAATTTATGAAGATAACCCTGAAAGGGGCAGCCCGCGGATGTCTTGAGGGAATCGAGACGATACAAGGAGCAAAGGATAAGCTAAGGGAGAAGTTCAGCGTAAGGCTGACACCCAAAGCTGTTGAGAACGAAATGGCTACGAAACGGCAGAACAATAGGACATTGACCGACTTCGGAGAGGAAATCGGCAAATTGGCCACCAAACTGGCGGCCGCATACGTGTCCCAGGGAACGTTCCCCTCAGAGGCTGCCGCAAGCAGTCTGGTCGAAGCCACCGCGGTAAAGGCTTTCACCGAAGGACTGAAGGACCCAACGTCCCAGTTCCTACTCAAAGCCCGAAACCCAACCACCCTTAACAAGGCCATCTCCGATGCGCTGGAAGTGCAGCTACCGGCCGTACCGGAAACCGCACTGTGGGCCCAAGTATACCCTGGAGCATTCACGTGTTGCCAGAGACACCCGCCCCTACAATACCAAGGCCAACGAGGACATCGCCATCCATGGCATAACCCTAGAGGTGTGTCGCATACACAACCGCGAAACCCTCCTGCACAAGTACCGGCTAACTCCATAAAGTATCAAGCGCCTAACCATGAAGGCTTAAGATACCACCATCCAAACCATCATAGTTACCGGAACTATAGCAACAACCGGCCCTACCAGGGTTACAACAACCCAGGTCTAAGACAAAGCAGAGAAAACCAGAGAAGATTCGAAGAGTCGAGAGATAGACTCACACCGCATAGACAGTTGGTCTTAATTCAACAAGAGGCCGAGCGAAATCAGCTAGCGGAATGCGACGCGGAAATTAAGCTCAAATGCAACAAGGAGCAACACCGGATGGAGGCGAATTTTCATAAACAAGCTGTCGATGAAGCGCGTCGTAGCAACGATGAAGAAAGCAAGCATCGCGAGGAAGAGGCTCGCCAGAAGTTGGAGAAAGAAGAAGCAGAAGGTCAACTATTCGAAATGATTGAGCCCCTATATCATGTTGATAACGAAGATAGTGCAGAAAGCCCGTTGCGCCGAAAAAGTGAACGCGAAAAAGCAGTAGCAGCAGCACGAGAACGATCGGCCATACCGCCGACTCCAAAGAATAAAAATAGAAGGAAAAAGAACAGAACAAGCACGTTGGACACCTATGACAAAGGTGAGGCAAGCCATGCCGATTCCGATAACTCGGATTGCGTACGGAGAAAATTAAGCACAGCAGCAGCGAAAAGGCGTGCAGCGGCCACTCATAGTGACGAATTGGTCATAGTGAATCACGAGGCAGAACCAGCAGTGATACCCGCTTTTGCGAAAGAAGAAAAGGCCGAAACCATTGAGCGCATTAACAGACGACGACACGATCGGACAGAAGCAACCGGTGTCCTCACGACAGTGTACGCCATCAAGGAGAGCGGTAACACAAACCAAGTAGTTGAAGCAGGCCCCGATCGACGATCGGAGCAGCCGGAGAAAGTGGACATCGACTCGTTTCTACTGTGTCTCGCAAACTTCCGGCCGCCGCAGAAGCAGCTACAGCAACAACTGTTGCAGACGTACAATACAGACGAAAAGGAGCGCAGTGAGTACAATCACCTGGATTATGACGCATTGAGACCGTCCGACGGGAGATGGGTACCACCAGCAGCGTAACATCCCTGCCCATCGTAGCTCCATTAACATATGCAGAAACAGCGTAATCATAGATGCCTCAATGAATATTTGCAACACTTTATAAACAAGTAGCAGCATGATTGGTTACCATTATACATTTTCTATTACAACACAACTCTACATTCGGAACAAAATTATTTCCCGTTCGAACTAGTTTCCGGGAAACCATCCCAGCTTACAAATACCTCGTCTATGGCAATAGATCCTCTTTATAACACAGATTCATACGTGACAAAGGATACAATCAGCTTGCAATAAAGCAAAAGCACTCTTAGATAAATTAAAAATAAACAGTGTTAGCAAAACCATCAAAACCAATCCAATATAAATACGATTAAATAATTCAAAAAAAAAAGGAAAAAAGAAAGGAGAAGGAGAGACAGCACAGATGTAAACAAATCTTTCATTCTTCCAAGTTCTTACGTTAGAACTTAACTATCAATTCATCCAAGCAAACATTTTTTTTTTTCAATATAACACCGCACATTTAAAAATTAAACTATAGGTTAATTTTTAAATAACAATAAGAAAGGGCGTGTGGTGGATGCAGCCCCTTAAGTTTAGAGGCCGCATAACGTAACGT
>NW_026685521.1:0-2708 GCF_943735745.2 Anopheles bellator | reverse complement strand
GAGAGTAGCGACGAGGACAGTGTGAATGACCGCACACTGGCAGGCTCGCAGCAAGAGGAGAAAGTCAGTGAACTGCAGAACGTTAAAGCAGAGTTGGTGGCCCTGCGAGTACTGCTAGAAAAGCTGACGATACAAAATGCCATGCTGCTGGAACACAGCGCTAAAGTACAAAAGGAGGCTGAGACCGCCAAACAGGAGTTGGCCCAGCTGAAGTACCAGCTCCAACAGAAAGAGCAGAAACAACAGCAGCAGCAGCAGCAGCCAAAAAAGGCGAAGCCACCGCAGAAGCAACAACAACAACAACCGCCTCAACAGCGGCAAGTAACGAATGCGCCACAACAGGCGGAGGAGATACATGCGCAATTACTATCCAAGTTCCAGGAGTGGACCAGGGAGATCCTAGGAATAGGAACACTGCGCACACAGCCACTAAAGCAGAGCCAACAAAAACAGCACCGTACCATGGCGCAGATGGTGACTGACGATAGAATACCGGCATCGGCAGAATGGTCGCATGTGCCGACAAAAGCGGAGCGACGACAAGCTGCCGCCGACAAGAAGCAGAACCACCAACAACAACAACAGCAACACCAGCAGCAGCAGAACCGGCGGAAGCTGAACAAGAAACTGGTAGACAAAGATGGTGTTCTACTGGACCTCATCAAGGTAGTGCCAAAGCCTCCACACACGGTGAAGCAGGTCTGCAAGTTGGCGTGGAAGGCCGACCTCAACGAGCAAAAGTTTCAAGAGGTTCGGTTCCTCCAGGGGAGTTGCAACATCAGGATCCGGGAGGCCGTCAACGGATCCGAGATCGAAGCCGCCATTGTAAAGGAGGTCGGCGAGGCCGGCAGCGTGAAGCTTGTGCAGGAGATGGCGACGGTCAGCATCAGTGACATCGACCAGCTGGCAGAGAAGGAAGATGTCGAGAACGCTCTCCACGGGCTGCTAGGCGAATCGGTCAAGCTAGACGTGCACATGACCGAATACCCGACCGGGCTGCAACGGGCAAGGACAGTGATTCCCCGCAGAAGTGTACGGATGATCGAAGGCACGGAGGTAAAAATCGGACACACGGTATGCAAAGTCCGCGTCCTTGGACCGTTGCCGATTGAGCAGACACGCTGCTTCCGCTGCCTGGAGCGCGGGCACCTCGGCCGCGACTGCCAAAACGAAGCACGCGAAAACCTTTGCATAAAGTGCGGCGAAGAGGGACACAAGCAGAAAAACTGCAAATCCCGAAACGTAGTTTGTATCTTGTGCGGAGGCCCCCACCGCATAGGGTCGAAAATGTGCCAAGGAGCAGCCTCGCAATGTCTCTGAAGGTATTACAGGCCAACATCGGGCGCTGCCGCCTAGCCCAGGACCTTCTTAGGCAGACGGCATTGGAGAAGCGGATCGACGTTCTACTTGTCTCAGAGCCGTACCGGGTGCCGGAAGATCCGCAATGTATATGCGATCCGACACGCAAGGCAGCCATTGCGGTAAGCGGAAAGGCGATACAGCACATCAGAAGCGCCACAGTCGACGGAATGGCCACTGCTGATATTGGGGGAGTCACATTCATTAGCTGCTACGTCCCACCGTCGAAAACCCCCCGACGAAGTGAGCCGCGGTTCGAGGCGCTGATGGATGCAATCACCGCAGTGGTTGCTGGACGGCACCGCGTTGTCATCGCCGGGGACTTCAACGCGCACTCCGCAGAGTGGGGTTGCACCAATGACGATGTCCGAGGACAACAGCTGGCGGCCTTAGTTCGGCTCTTGGGGCTGGTGGTCCTCAACACCGGGCGAACCCCCACGTACAAGGGTGGATGGCAAGGTAGAATGTCGGCAGCTACAGCGTCGATAGTAGATGTCACCTTCGTCTCTCCTTGTCTAGCAGACAGAAATTGCTGGAGAACGACAGACGGTGACTATGGAGACCATCGTCCAATAAGGTACAACATACCAACCAGCCGGGCGCCGGTACCTGCACACCCGCAGCAAGCAAGGAGCACACGCCAGCGTCAATGGAAGAGAGCCTACTTCGACGTGGAGCTCTTCCTCCACTCGCTCGCAGCGCAGCGATTTGAGGCCATCAAAACCGGAGACATACAAGAGCTGACCAGGCAGATTACCAAAGCGTGTGACGCCACCATGCCACGACGTAGCAGCAAACCTGGCCCGCGCAGGTCACTGTACTGGTGGACTACCAAAATGTCCGATCTTCGTGTGGCCTCCAATCACGCGAAGAGAGTCATGGAAAGATGCAAAGCTACACCAGAGTTCGAGGAAGCCAAGATCGCATACCAACCATACCAACAGTCCATAATGGAAGAAGAGAGCGCTCAACGCAAAAAAATCTGCGCAGTGGACTTGGCAAACTCGGCAGCTGACAACCTGTTTGGTAACGCATACAGGTTGGTCAGATCGAGGCTCCAAGGGAAGCGAAGCCCGCCCATCACCGACCCAGAAATGCTGGACGACATCGTGAGACACTTGTTCCCACAGCATCCGCCGACCACATGGCCCACTGGACGAGTCAGGGTTGAAGACGCACCCATCCGCCGTGTAACCAGTGAAGAAATCCTGCGCATTGCGTGCCAACGCCTGCCGGACAAAAAGGCTCCTGGTCCGGATGGGCTGCCAAATTACGCGATCAAGACGGCGATGGCACGCTACCCGGAAGTCTTTCGGCGGCTGTTCCAACGGCTACTTGATCGGGGAACA
>NW_026685520.1:0-2710 GCF_943735745.2 Anopheles bellator | reverse complement strand
TTTGTGGGACACGCGGATACCGAGTTCGCGTCCTTCTTCTGGCAACACTTTTCCGAACACCAATCACATACACTTTTGTGCGAGTCGGGTAGCTTGATAAGGACGGTGGGCGCAGAACTGTCGGCGGAAGTGTCCAGTTTGTCGAAGTCTTTCAAATCCTTTGCTGCAGATTTCATCGACTCTGCCTTAGCCTCTTTGGCAGACTTTTTGGTCTCGACCGAAGCGAATTTAGACTCATCTGATGCAGCAGTAGGCTTGGAGGGCTTTGACAGCTTGCGTTTGGAAGGTTTTGTAGCCTTATCGGACTCCGACGACTCCGATGAGTCCGGTTTAGGCGTTGTAAAAGAGCTCGTACTAGGCTTAGGTTTAGAATGAGTGGCACGCTTAGTATACCCGGAACTCTCTGCGGAAGTGGCAGTCTTTGATTTATCGGACTCTTTGGAAGAAAGTTCAGCTTTCAATTTGGAACTGGCTGACGATTTCATTGACTCTGCTTTAGCTAGTTTGGCTGACTTTCTGGACTCAACCGAAGCGAATTTAGACTCATCGGGGGCCTCAGTAGGCTTAGTGGGTTTCGGCAGCTTTTGCTTTTTTCGAAGTTTGTTCTGATTGGGCTCCGATGACTCCGACGAGTCGGTTCCAGCCGGTGTGGTCGTTTTAAAAGGGCTATCAGTCTTAGATTTATCGGAGTCTTTGGATTCCACTTCCGATTTCATAGACTCGGCTTTAGCACGTTTTGCCGATTTTCTGGACTCCACCGAATCGAATTTAGACTCATCAAATACATCAGTAGGCTTAGTGGATTTCGGCACCTTGTGTTTTTTCCGACGTCTGGTATACTCATCGGACTCCGGTGACTCCGACGAGTCGTATCCAGTCGATTTAGTAGTTTTATAAGAGCTATCAGTCTTAGATTTATCGGAGTCTTTGGATTCCACTTCCGATTTCATAGACTCGGCTTTAGCACGTTTTGCCGATTTTCTGGACTCCAGCGAATCGAATTTAGACTCATCAGACGCAGCAGTAGGCTTAGGGTGTTTCCACGGCTTGTGCTTTCTCCGTGGTTTGTACTCAGTGGACTCCGGCGACTCCGACGAGTCGTATCCAGTCGGTTTAGTCGTTTTGGAAAACCTGTCAGTCTTAGATTTTTCGGACTCTTTGGAAGAATCCTTCACTTCCGTTTTGATGCTAGTGGCTGACGATTTCATGGACTCTGCTTTATCACGTTTGGCTGACTTTCTGGCTTCCACCGAATCGAATTTAGACTCATCAGAGGTTGCAGTAGGCTTGGGGCGTTTCCACGCCCTGTGTTTTCTCCGAGGTTTATACTCATTAGACTCCGGTGACTCCGACGAGTCGGTTCCAGCCGGTGTAGTCGTTTTAGAAGAGCTATCAGTCTTTGATTTATCGGAGCCTTTGGAAGCAAGCCCTTCTTTCCCTTCGGTTGCTTTAGCACGTTTCGCAGACTTTCTCGACTCCACCGAATCGAATTTAGACTCATCAGAGGCATCAGTAGGCTTGGGGCGTTTCCATGGCTTGTGTTTTCTCCGAGGTGTGGTATACTCATTGGACTCTGGTGAATCCGATGAGTCGGATCCAGCCGGTTCAGTCGTCTCAAAAGAACTGGACGTAGTAGGCTTAGTGACAGTAACTCCCGGCGTCGTAGACGTAGTTGCATCGTTTGTGGTGTACTTAGAAAACCGATGTTTGTGTTTTTTCCTCCATCTACGTGTCGTAGTTGTGGCTGTAGGCTCAGTGGACGCAGTAGTTTCAGTTGTTGGACTGTCCGTTGTTGAACTAGTTTTGCTTGTGGTCGTTGTTGTAGCGTCAGTCGTTGTGGTCGTTGTTGTAGGGACAGTCGTGGTTTCCGTCGTCGTCGACGTGGTCGGTGCAGCAGTCGTCGTGGTTACCGTCGTTTCCCCGCACTCTTCGCTGCTGGTTGACTCGTTTTCTTCCGAACCACAGATTTGCTCCGAATCGTCCGCTTCGTCCTCGTCGCACTCGTAAAAGTCGCACAAATAGCTCGGCTCACACGGATAGTCACTGAGGCACGCCTGGTACATGGGGTGCGTGTGGCCAGCGCTCGGGTGGTGCCAGTGGTTCACCTGCGGCACGGCCTCGGTCGATCCGAAGCCCAGCATCAGCAGCACGATCACGTTCACCTCGAACACTAGCACCGAGAGCGGTCGTTGTACCATCATCATCGTCGTCGAAACGCCTGCATTCGCAGCGCAACACCAACCGGACGAACTAATTAAACGAAATGCTGCGCGAAGGACGGTGGCCACCCAATTTAAAAGCTTCCTCGTCGAGCTTCCCCAAACGTAACGTATTTTTGTTTTAGTTGCGCACACGTGCCGTTCCGGTGCGCACATTTGCGCACCATCAACAAACCCGCGGCGACGGACACAGCGAACTGCATCAAACTGTAACATCGGTGTACCCACGGCCTAAGGTCAGCTGGCGGCAGAACTCCCCATCCCCGGACGCAAGCCGACCAGAAGTAACGAAAAAAAAGCCGTTCGAAACTGACGCCGCCAGCGATGTTTATCGTCCAGTGAGTCCACCGGGCATGCGACCTATCATAACCCGAACCAAGTCGAAACATTGACAAACTCGACACGTGCAAAACGACGAAGCCGGCGCCGGCGTACGGGGTCGTATGGGGCCCCGGAACATTTGTCAAAACTTTTACTGCAGTCTCGCTGGG
>NW_026685519.1:0-2710 GCF_943735745.2 Anopheles bellator | reverse complement strand
TTTGTGGGACACGCGGATACCGAGTTCGCGTCCTTCTTCTGGCAACACTTTTCCGAACACCAATCACATACACTTTTGTGCGAGTCGGGTAGCTTGATAAGGACGGTGGGCGCAGAACTGTCGGCGGAAGTGTCCAGTTTGTCGAAGTCTTTCAAATCCTTTGCTGCAGATTTCATCGACTCTGCCTTAGCCTCTTTGGCAGACTTTTTGGTCTCGACCGAAGCGAATTTAGACTCATCTGATGCAGCAGTAGGCTTGGAGGGCTTTGACAGCTTGCGTTTGGAAGGTTTTGTAGCCTTATCGGACTCCGACGACTCCGATGAGTCCGGTTTAGGCGTTGTAAAAGAGCTCGTACTAGGCTTAGGTTTAGAATGAGTGGCACGCTTAGTATACCCGGAACTCTCTGCGGAAGTGGCAGTCTTTGATTTATCGGACTCTTTGGAAGAAAGTTCAGCTTTCAATTTGGAACTGGCTGACGATTTCATTGACTCTGCTTTAGCTAGTTTGGCTGACTTTCTGGACTCAACCGAAGCGAATTTAGACTCATCGGGGGCCTCAGTAGGCTTAGTGGGTTTCGGCAGCTTTTGCTTTTTTCGAAGTTTGTTCTGATTGGGCTCCGATGACTCCGACGAGTCGGTTCCAGCCGGTGTGGTCGTTTTAAAAGGGCTATCAGTCTTAGATTTATCGGAGTCTTTGGATTCCACTTCCGATTTCATAGACTCGGCTTTAGCACGTTTTGCCGATTTTCTGGACTCCACCGAATCGAATTTAGACTCATCAAATACATCAGTAGGCTTAGTGGATTTCGGCACCTTGTGTTTTTTCCGACGTCTGGTATACTCATCGGACTCCGGTGACTCCGACGAGTCGTATCCAGTCGATTTAGTAGTTTTATAAGAGCTATCAGTCTTAGATTTATCGGAGTCTTTGGATTCCACTTCCGATTTCATAGACTCGGCTTTAGCACGTTTTGCCGATTTTCTGGACTCCAGCGAATCGAATTTAGACTCATCAGACGCAGCAGTAGGCTTAGGGTGTTTCCACGGCTTGTGCTTTCTCCGTGGTTTGTACTCAGTGGACTCCGGCGACTCCGACGAGTCGTATCCAGTCGGTTTAGTCGTTTTGGAAAACCTGTCAGTCTTAGATTTTTCGGACTCTTTGGAAGAATCCTTCACTTCCGTTTTGATGCTAGTGGCTGACGATTTCATGGACTCTGCTTTATCACGTTTGGCTGACTTTCTGGCTTCCACCGAATCGAATTTAGACTCATCAGAGGTTGCAGTAGGCTTGGGGCGTTTCCACGCCCTGTGTTTTCTCCGAGGTTTATACTCATTAGACTCCGGTGACTCCGACGAGTCGGTTCCAGCCGGTGTAGTCGTTTTAGAAGAGCTATCAGTCTTTGATTTATCGGAGCCTTTGGAAGCAAGCCCTTCTTTCCCTTCGGTTGCTTTAGCACGTTTCGCAGACTTTCTCGACTCCACCGAATCGAATTTAGACTCATCAGAGGCATCAGTAGGCTTGGGGCGTTTCCATGGCTTGTGTTTTCTCCGAGGTGTGGTATACTCATTGGACTCTGGTGAATCCGATGAGTCGGATCCAGCCGGTTCAGTCGTCTCAAAAGAACTGGACGTAGTAGGCTTAGTGACAGTAACTCCCGGCGTCGTAGACGTAGTTGCATCGTTTGTGGTGTACTTAGAAAACCGATGTTTGTGTTTTTTCCTCCATCTACGTGTCGTAGTTGTGGCTGTAGGCTCAGTGGACGCAGTAGTTTCAGTTGTTGGACTGTCCGTTGTTGAACTAGTTTTGCTTGTGGTCGTTGTTGTAGCGTCAGTCGTTGTGGTCGTTGTTGTAGGGACAGTCGTGGTTTCCGTCGTCGTCGACGTGGTCGGTGCAGCAGTCGTCGTGGTTACCGTCGTTTCCCCGCACTCTTCGCTGCTGGTTGACTCGTTTTCTTCCGAACCACAGATTTGCTCCGAATCGTCCGCTTCGTCCTCGTCGCACTCGTAAAAGTCGCACAAATAGCTCGGCTCACACGGATAGTCACTGAGGCACGCCTGGTACATGGGGTGCGTGTGGCCAGCGCTCGGGTGGTGCCAGTGGTTCACCTGCGGCACGGCCTCGGTCGATCCGAAGCCCAGCATCAGCAGCACGATCACGTTCACCTCGAACACTAGCACCGAGAGCGGTCGTTGTACCATCATCATCGTCGTCGAAACGCCTGCATTCGCAGCGCAACACCAACCGGACGAACTAATTAAACGAAATGCTGCGCGAAGGACGGTGGCCACCCAATTTAAAAGCTTCCTCGTCGAGCTTCCCCAAACGTAACGTATTTTTGTTTTAGTTGCGCACACGTGCCGTTCCGGTGCGCACATTTGCGCACCATCAACAAACCCGCGGCGACGGACACAGCGAACTGCATCAAACTGTAACATCGGTGTACCCACGGCCTAAGGTCAGCTGGCGGCAGAACTCCCCATCCCCGGACGCAAGCCGACCAGAAGTAACGAAAAAAAAGCCGTTCGAAACTGACGCCGCCAGCGATGTTTATCGTCCAGTGAGTCCACCGGGCATGCGACCTATCATAACCCGAACCAAGTCGAAACATTGACAAACTCGACACGTGCAAAACGACGAAGCCGGCGCCGGCGTACGGGGTCGTATGGGGCCCCGGAACATTTGTCAAAACTTTTACTGCAGTCTCGCTGGG
>NW_026685518.1:0-2710 GCF_943735745.2 Anopheles bellator | reverse complement strand
AGTCCCCTGATTAATGTTGGCCGACGGCGGGCGCCGTATTTCATGATTAGACCCGCTCGATAGCACCACCACGCCGACCGTCCGACCGGCCAGCCAGGCCCCAGCCAGCACCCACCCAGCCAATCCCCACCCTACCCCCCGAGAGAGTGAGAGAGAGAGAGAGGGAGTGCGAAAGATATTATTGGATTTGGGCGCGATTTGGTCGTCACCAATCAAGGGTGTAATTAACTTGCCCTTTAGCGGCGCCGATAAGCAGCGTTGGGGAGCCTCAACTTATCCCGGAGGGGTTTCATTTCCGGTGACCGGTGCTTATCACTCACCCTGCGTTCGTAACTAGTGTACGTGACGTACTGTTTTTTTGTTCCCCAGCCCAGACCAACTCAAACGTCTCCTGGACCGGAATCCCCCGACTGTGGATTGGGTTGGTAGGTTTGCGGAACTTCTTCGGACGTTCCAGGTCCGGCGGCGGCAAAGGTTACAATCGTTGTAACTATAAAAAAAGCAGAGAGCAGGATGCTGCGCGGCGATCGTCCGTCCAGAGACTCGTCCAGAGTCCTGCAGCATTTCTTCGTTTTGTTTTTTTGAAACACTTCCTACCAAAGTACCAGTTCCGGGTATAAAGAGTACCGGGTGTAGCTTAAGCTCTCGCCTAAGCTCGGGTCGGGTCGCCTCTACATTAGTGTGCGTAAATTTTACTGACTTAACATAGTTATTTTTTTGCACACTTCCTTTATTATTGAAAAAATACGCAGGGAGGGAACAAAAAACACGGAGCCGATCGTGTGCGGTTGTCGGTGTACTCCGCACCATAAAGACCCACAGCATAGCCACAGCAACATAAAAGTGAACTTAAAAAGAAAATTAGCCGACGGACGCACACAACGCACGAAATTTGTGCAACGAGAACGAGAATTGAGGACGGGAATTGAGCAATAGAGCGATGGTGTCTCGGTAGATACAAAAAGAGCGGCAGAGTTGTCGGGAGTCGGGCGAAGCATAAAAAGGCAACAGGCGGACGGACGAACGGGCTGAGGACCTGGGCCTTTGACGGACCCACGGGTGACACAAAACGGAAATCTGCAACACCCAGCGTGAGTGACATTTGAGCTCAGGCCAACCAGCCTCGCCGATCTTATTCAATTTATTCCGACCGACCGACCGACCAGCGGTCCGCGTTTTCGCCATTTCCTCAACACTCCCGACGGCAGCGGCCGAACCGTAATGGATACCTACACAAAGACACGCACTCTTTGACACAACAGCAACCGAAAAAAAAGATAACAAAAAAGTCGAGCTAGAGTTTGGCGGGGGGGGAGGTGTGGGATGCACTAGAGCTACAAGGTCCTGGCCCAGGGTCCTAATGGATGTCCATAACTTGGTCAGCGAACCGATGTGGCCGAAAGGCTAAAAAGCAGTGTGCGATTAAGCAGGGCTCGGGGCGAACTTTCATTCTCTAAAACAAAACCGAAAAGACACAGAAGAACGAACGAAGCGAACGAAATGAGGGAAATGAAAAGTTGAAAGTGAAACAAAACAGGAGGTAACAGAAATGCAAGTGTTATGCGAACCGAGCAAATAGGAGAACTGAATTAGAATTTGGTCTCCGATCCGGAACCGTGGATACTTTGTTTTTTTAAGGTTTTAAATTGGTTCCTTATTAGACCTATAAATGCTTGATTACATAAGACTACAGAGATAATTTACATTGGGATTGCAGCTATTTAATAATACATCGTTCAATAAGTCCCGGGACTAACTATAGAATGTTTGAACTGAAAACTATGAAAAAATCTATATTATAAAAATGACGCTCCGTTTTGTGTGCGGTTTATAGACTCCGAAACTACTGGACCGATTGACTCGAAACTTGCCACACAGGGGTTTTAGGGGCTAAGGATGAGCAACGTCATGGTTAGAAACCCCTCCGCCCCCTCCTTCTTACCCCTCCCATACAAACGAACCGTTAAAACATTAATTACTCCACAAGTTATGAATCGAATCGAGTCAAATCTTGCACAATTGTTGATAGTCACTTGAGAAATCATGTGACCAAATTTGGTCCTTGTAGGGTGGGTGGTGGGGGGAGGGCGACAACCCCAATCCTTAAAATACGTCCAAGGGCAATATGGGGAGAATGTGAGAGAGATAGAAAAAGAGAAAAAGAAAAAGAGAGAGGGAGAGAAAGAGAGAGAGAGAGAGAGAGAGAGAGGGAGATAGCAACGAGCTGCTACAGCCTTCTAGATTTCAATTATTAGGATCATATAATAGTGTAAAGGATGAGCGGGACAGAAGGCAGAAGAATGAAACACGTGGACAGAAGGGAGAGAAGACAAAAGTTCATCATACGTCTCATACATTAGTAACGTTGCGTTTGATAGACATCATATTTGCATAACCTAGGCTGCGTACACTTGAGTTGCGTACACGCTTCGGGCTTAGGCTGCGTACAGGAGATCTACAATAGAAAAAGTACATTTGAGAATGAAATATTTTCCATACCTCTCAAATACACATGCGTGTCAATCGCATTTTTTTATTTGTTTAGTTTTTGTTACAAATGCTTCCGTTTTGCATCGCCATACTTTTCTGTCAAATCTCACACAAACATAACGCAGAACCGCCCCCGCATATAATTTGTTGACAGCCAGTTTGACAGTTTTGACAGGGGGAGTAGATTCACTTGCGAAATTTCTTATATCAAACCAGTGCG
>NW_026685517.1:0-2712 GCF_943735745.2 Anopheles bellator | reverse complement strand
ATGTTGGGTTATGCGGCCTCTAAACTTAAGGGGCTGCATCCACCACACGCCCTTTCTTATTGTTATTTAAAAATTAACCTATAGTTTAATTTTTAAATGTGCGGTGTTATATTGAAAGAAAAAAAAAATGTTTGTTTGGATGAATTGATAGTTAAGTTCTAACGTAAGAACTTGGAAGAATGAAAGATTTGTTTACATCTGTGCTGTCTCTCCTTCTCCTTTCTTTTTTTCCTTTTTTTTTTTTTGAAATTATTTAATCGTATTTATATTGGATTGGTTTTGGTGGTTTTGCTAACACTGTTTATTTTTAATTTATCTAAGAGTGCTTTTGCTTTATTGCAAGCTGATTGTATCCTTTGTCACGTATGAATCTGTGTTATAAAGAGGATCTATTGCCATAGACGAGGTATTTGTAAGCTGGGATGGTTTCCCGGAAACTAGTTCGAACGGGAAATAATTTTGTTCCGAATGTAGAGTTGTGTTGTAATAGAAAATGTATAATGGTAACCAATCATGCTGCTACTTGTTTATAAAGTGTTGCAAATATTCATTGAGGCATCTATGATTACGCTGTTTCTGCATATGTTAATGGAGCTACGATGGGCAGGGATGTTACGCTGCTGGTGGTACCCATCTCCCGTCGGACGGTCTCAATGCGTCATAATCCAGGTGATTGTACTCACTGCGCTCCTTTTCGTCTGTATTGTACGTCTGCAACAGTTGTTGCTGTAGCTGCTTCTGCGGCGGCCGGAAGTTTGCGAGACACAGTAGAAACGAGTCGATGTCCACTTTCTCCGGCTGCTCCGATCGTCGATCGGGGCCTGCTTCAACTACTTGGTTTGTGTTACCGCTCTCCTTGATGGCGTACACTGTCGTGAGGACACCGGTTGCTTCTGTCCGATCGTGTCGTCGTCTGTTAATGCGCTCAATGGTTTCGGCCTTTTCTTCTTTCGCAAAAGCGGGTATCACTGCTGGTTCTGCCTCGTGATTCACTATCACCAATTCGTCACTATGAGTGGCCGCTGCACGCCTTTTCGCTGCTGCTGTGCTTAATTTTCTCCGTACGCAATCCGAGTTATCGGAATCGGCATGGCTTGCCTCACCTTTGTCATAGGTGTCCAACGTGCTTGTTCTGTTCTTTTTCCTTCTATTTTTATTCTTTGGAGTCGGCGGTATGGCCGATCGATCTCGTGCTGCTGCTACTGCTTTTTCGCGTTCACTTTTTCGGCGCAACGGGCTTTCTGCACTATCTTCGTTATCAACATGATATAGTGGCTCAATCATTTCGAATAGTTGACCTTCTGCTTCTTCTTTCTCAAACTTCTGGCGAGCCTCTTTCTCGCGATGCTTGCTTTCTTCATCGTTGCTACGACGCGCTTCATCGACAGCTTGTTTATGAAAATTCGCCTCCATCCGGTGTTGCTCCTTGTTGCATTTGAGCTTAATTTCCGCGTCGCATTCCGCTAGCTGATTTCGCTCGGCCTCTTGTTGAATTAAGACCAACTGTCTATGCGGTGTGAGTCTATCTCTCGACTCTTCGAATCTTCTCTGGTTTTCTCTGCTTTGTCTTAGACCTGGGTTGTTGTAACCCTGGTAGGGCCGGTTGTTGCTATAGTTCCGGTAACTATGATGGTTTGGATGGTGGTATCTTAAGCCTTCATGGTTAGGCGCTTGATACTTTATGGAGTTAGCCGGTACTTGTGCAGGAGGGTTTCGCGGTTGTGTATGCGACACACCTCTAGGGTTATGCCATGGATGGCGATGTCCTCGTTGGCCTTGGTATTGTAGGGGCGGGTATCTCTGGCAACACGTGAATGCTCCAGGGTATACTTGGGCCCACAGTGCGGTTTCCGGTACGGCCGGTAGCTGCACTTCCAGCGCATCGGAGATGGCCTTGTTAAGGGTGGTTGGGTTTCGGGCTTTGAGTAGGAACTGGGACGTTGGGTCCTTCAGTCCTTCGGTGAAAGCCTTTACCGCGGTGGCTTCGACCAGACTGCTTGCGGCAGCCTCTGAGGGGAACGTTCCCTGGGACACGTATGCGGCAGCCAGTTTGGTGGCCAATTTGCCGATTTCCTCTCCGAAGTCGGTCAATGTCCTATTGTTCTGCCGTTTCGTAGCCATTTCGTTCTCAACAGCTTTGGGTGTCAGCCTTAAGCTGAACTTCTCCCTTAGCTTATCCTTCGCTCCTTGTATCGTCTCGATTCCCTCAAGACATCCGCGGGCTGCCCCTTTCAGGGTTATCTTCATAAATTTTATGAAGTTCCCCTCGGATACCCCTTCCGCGTAGTCCTGGAGTAGTTCTACACTCTCGAGGTATCCGTTCAATTCGGTGGCAGACCCGTCGAACGGCTGCACAACCTTCAGCGCCAGCCCCAAATCTAGCTTAGGTGCCATCGCAGTTCGCTTGGGCTTCGGATCCTTGATCGTGTTGTTCACCACTCGTCGCTGTATGATCCGCACACACTCTCACACACTCGTGCATGCATAAAGCCACATGCACTTATCTAGAGTGCGTAACTACACTTCGCGGCGCACTTGTAAAATTTTCACTGCAATCAGGCTGCTTCCTGCTGCTTCGAGCATGCTTCGTCATCATCTTTCTCTTCGTCTTCTGTCTCTGCTTCGTCCTCCAGGGGCCCTGTTCCGGCTCCTGGCAGGATCGCCATGTAAAAAATCCTCTTTACTGGTCCTCGCTTTTGCTGGGCTGGTCCT
>NW_026685516.1:0-2712 GCF_943735745.2 Anopheles bellator | reverse complement strand
ATGTTGGGTTATGCGGCCTCTAAACTTAAGGGGCTGCATCCACCACACGCCCTTTCTTATTGTTATTTAAAAATTAACCTATAGTTTAATTTTTAAATGTGCGGTGTTATATTGAAAGAAAAAAAAAATGTTTGTTTGGATGAATTGATAGTTAAGTTCTAACGTAAGAACTTGGAAGAATGAAAGATTTGTTTACATCTGTGCTGTCTCTCCTTCTCCTTTCTTTTTTTCCTTTTTTTTTTTTTGAAATTATTTAATCGTATTTATATTGGATTGGTTTTGGTGGTTTTGCTAACACTGTTTATTTTTAATTTATCTAAGAGTGCTTTTGCTTTATTGCAAGCTGATTGTATCCTTTGTCACGTATGAATCTGTGTTATAAAGAGGATCTATTGCCATAGACGAGGTATTTGTAAGCTGGGATGGTTTCCCGGAAACTAGTTCGAACGGGAAATAATTTTGTTCCGAATGTAGAGTTGTGTTGTAATAGAAAATGTATAATGGTAACCAATCATGCTGCTACTTGTTTATAAAGTGTTGCAAATATTCATTGAGGCATCTATGATTACGCTGTTTCTGCATATGTTAATGGAGCTACGATGGGCAGGGATGTTACGCTGCTGGTGGTACCCATCTCCCGTCGGACGGTCTCAATGCGTCATAATCCAGGTGATTGTACTCACTGCGCTCCTTTTCGTCTGTATTGTACGTCTGCAACAGTTGTTGCTGTAGCTGCTTCTGCGGCGGCCGGAAGTTTGCGAGACACAGTAGAAACGAGTCGATGTCCACTTTCTCCGGCTGCTCCGATCGTCGATCGGGGCCTGCTTCAACTACTTGGTTTGTGTTACCGCTCTCCTTGATGGCGTACACTGTCGTGAGGACACCGGTTGCTTCTGTCCGATCGTGTCGTCGTCTGTTAATGCGCTCAATGGTTTCGGCCTTTTCTTCTTTCGCAAAAGCGGGTATCACTGCTGGTTCTGCCTCGTGATTCACTATCACCAATTCGTCACTATGAGTGGCCGCTGCACGCCTTTTCGCTGCTGCTGTGCTTAATTTTCTCCGTACGCAATCCGAGTTATCGGAATCGGCATGGCTTGCCTCACCTTTGTCATAGGTGTCCAACGTGCTTGTTCTGTTCTTTTTCCTTCTATTTTTATTCTTTGGAGTCGGCGGTATGGCCGATCGATCTCGTGCTGCTGCTACTGCTTTTTCGCGTTCACTTTTTCGGCGCAACGGGCTTTCTGCACTATCTTCGTTATCAACATGATATAGTGGCTCAATCATTTCGAATAGTTGACCTTCTGCTTCTTCTTTCTCAAACTTCTGGCGAGCCTCTTTCTCGCGATGCTTGCTTTCTTCATCGTTGCTACGACGCGCTTCATCGACAGCTTGTTTATGAAAATTCGCCTCCATCCGGTGTTGCTCCTTGTTGCATTTGAGCTTAATTTCCGCGTCGCATTCCGCTAGCTGATTTCGCTCGGCCTCTTGTTGAATTAAGACCAACTGTCTATGCGGTGTGAGTCTATCTCTCGACTCTTCGAATCTTCTCTGGTTTTCTCTGCTTTGTCTTAGACCTGGGTTGTTGTAACCCTGGTAGGGCCGGTTGTTGCTATAGTTCCGGTAACTATGATGGTTTGGATGGTGGTATCTTAAGCCTTCATGGTTAGGCGCTTGATACTTTATGGAGTTAGCCGGTACTTGTGCAGGAGGGTTTCGCGGTTGTGTATGCGACACACCTCTAGGGTTATGCCATGGATGGCGATGTCCTCGTTGGCCTTGGTATTGTAGGGGCGGGTATCTCTGGCAACACGTGAATGCTCCAGGGTATACTTGGGCCCACAGTGCGGTTTCCGGTACGGCCGGTAGCTGCACTTCCAGCGCATCGGAGATGGCCTTGTTAAGGGTGGTTGGGTTTCGGGCTTTGAGTAGGAACTGGGACGTTGGGTCCTTCAGTCCTTCGGTGAAAGCCTTTACCGCGGTGGCTTCGACCAGACTGCTTGCGGCAGCCTCTGAGGGGAACGTTCCCTGGGACACGTATGCGGCAGCCAGTTTGGTGGCCAATTTGCCGATTTCCTCTCCGAAGTCGGTCAATGTCCTATTGTTCTGCCGTTTCGTAGCCATTTCGTTCTCAACAGCTTTGGGTGTCAGCCTTAAGCTGAACTTCTCCCTTAGCTTATCCTTCGCTCCTTGTATCGTCTCGATTCCCTCAAGACATCCGCGGGCTGCCCCTTTCAGGGTTATCTTCATAAATTTTATGAAGTTCCCCTCGGATACCCCTTCCGCGTAGTCCTGGAGTAGTTCTACACTCTCGAGGTATCCGTTCAATTCGGTGGCAGACCCGTCGAACGGCTGCACAACCTTCAGCGCCAGCCCCAAATCTAGCTTAGGTGCCATCGCAGTTCGCTTGGGCTTCGGATCCTTGATCGTGTTGTTCACCACTCGTCGCTGTATGATCCGCACACACTCTCACACACTCGTGCATGCATAAAGCCACATGCACTTATCTAGAGTGCGTAACTACACTTCGCGGCGCACTTGTAAAATTTTCACTGCAATCAGGCTGCTTCCTGCTGCTTCGAGCATGCTTCGTCATCATCTTTCTCTTCGTCTTCTGTCTCTGCTTCGTCCTCCAGGGGCCCTGTTCCGGCTCCTGGCAGGATCGCCATGTAAAAAATCCTCTTTACTGGTCCTCGCTTTTGCTGGGCTGGTCCT
>NW_026685515.1:0-2712 GCF_943735745.2 Anopheles bellator | reverse complement strand
ATGTTGGGTTATGCGGCCTCTAAACTTAAGGGGCTGCATCCACCACACGCCCTTTCTTATTGTTATTTAAAAATTAACCTATAGTTTAATTTTTAAATGTGCGGTGTTATATTGAAAGAAAAAAAAAATGTTTGTTTGGATGAATTGATAGTTAAGTTCTAACGTAAGAACTTGGAAGAATGAAAGATTTGTTTACATCTGTGCTGTCTCTCCTTCTCCTTTCTTTTTTTCCTTTTTTTTTTTTTGAAATTATTTAATCGTATTTATATTGGATTGGTTTTGGTGGTTTTGCTAACACTGTTTATTTTTAATTTATCTAAGAGTGCTTTTGCTTTATTGCAAGCTGATTGTATCCTTTGTCACGTATGAATCTGTGTTATAAAGAGGATCTATTGCCATAGACGAGGTATTTGTAAGCTGGGATGGTTTCCCGGAAACTAGTTCGAACGGGAAATAATTTTGTTCCGAATGTAGAGTTGTGTTGTAATAGAAAATGTATAATGGTAACCAATCATGCTGCTACTTGTTTATAAAGTGTTGCAAATATTCATTGAGGCATCTATGATTACGCTGTTTCTGCATATGTTAATGGAGCTACGATGGGCAGGGATGTTACGCTGCTGGTGGTACCCATCTCCCGTCGGACGGTCTCAATGCGTCATAATCCAGGTGATTGTACTCACTGCGCTCCTTTTCGTCTGTATTGTACGTCTGCAACAGTTGTTGCTGTAGCTGCTTCTGCGGCGGCCGGAAGTTTGCGAGACACAGTAGAAACGAGTCGATGTCCACTTTCTCCGGCTGCTCCGATCGTCGATCGGGGCCTGCTTCAACTACTTGGTTTGTGTTACCGCTCTCCTTGATGGCGTACACTGTCGTGAGGACACCGGTTGCTTCTGTCCGATCGTGTCGTCGTCTGTTAATGCGCTCAATGGTTTCGGCCTTTTCTTCTTTCGCAAAAGCGGGTATCACTGCTGGTTCTGCCTCGTGATTCACTATCACCAATTCGTCACTATGAGTGGCCGCTGCACGCCTTTTCGCTGCTGCTGTGCTTAATTTTCTCCGTACGCAATCCGAGTTATCGGAATCGGCATGGCTTGCCTCACCTTTGTCATAGGTGTCCAACGTGCTTGTTCTGTTCTTTTTCCTTCTATTTTTATTCTTTGGAGTCGGCGGTATGGCCGATCGATCTCGTGCTGCTGCTACTGCTTTTTCGCGTTCACTTTTTCGGCGCAACGGGCTTTCTGCACTATCTTCGTTATCAACATGATATAGTGGCTCAATCATTTCGAATAGTTGACCTTCTGCTTCTTCTTTCTCAAACTTCTGGCGAGCCTCTTTCTCGCGATGCTTGCTTTCTTCATCGTTGCTACGACGCGCTTCATCGACAGCTTGTTTATGAAAATTCGCCTCCATCCGGTGTTGCTCCTTGTTGCATTTGAGCTTAATTTCCGCGTCGCATTCCGCTAGCTGATTTCGCTCGGCCTCTTGTTGAATTAAGACCAACTGTCTATGCGGTGTGAGTCTATCTCTCGACTCTTCGAATCTTCTCTGGTTTTCTCTGCTTTGTCTTAGACCTGGGTTGTTGTAACCCTGGTAGGGCCGGTTGTTGCTATAGTTCCGGTAACTATGATGGTTTGGATGGTGGTATCTTAAGCCTTCATGGTTAGGCGCTTGATACTTTATGGAGTTAGCCGGTACTTGTGCAGGAGGGTTTCGCGGTTGTGTATGCGACACACCTCTAGGGTTATGCCATGGATGGCGATGTCCTCGTTGGCCTTGGTATTGTAGGGGCGGGTATCTCTGGCAACACGTGAATGCTCCAGGGTATACTTGGGCCCACAGTGCGGTTTCCGGTACGGCCGGTAGCTGCACTTCCAGCGCATCGGAGATGGCCTTGTTAAGGGTGGTTGGGTTTCGGGCTTTGAGTAGGAACTGGGACGTTGGGTCCTTCAGTCCTTCGGTGAAAGCCTTTACCGCGGTGGCTTCGACCAGACTGCTTGCGGCAGCCTCTGAGGGGAACGTTCCCTGGGACACGTATGCGGCAGCCAGTTTGGTGGCCAATTTGCCGATTTCCTCTCCGAAGTCGGTCAATGTCCTATTGTTCTGCCGTTTCGTAGCCATTTCGTTCTCAACAGCTTTGGGTGTCAGCCTTAAGCTGAACTTCTCCCTTAGCTTATCCTTCGCTCCTTGTATCGTCTCGATTCCCTCAAGACATCCGCGGGCTGCCCCTTTCAGGGTTATCTTCATAAATTTTATGAAGTTCCCCTCGGATACCCCTTCCGCGTAGTCCTGGAGTAGTTCTACACTCTCGAGGTATCCGTTCAATTCGGTGGCAGACCCGTCGAACGGCTGCACAACCTTCAGCGCCAGCCCCAAATCTAGCTTAGGTGCCATCGCAGTTCGCTTGGGCTTCGGATCCTTGATCGTGTTGTTCACCACTCGTCGCTGTATGATCCGCACACACTCTCACACACTCGTGCATGCATAAAGCCACATGCACTTATCTAGAGTGCGTAACTACACTTCGCGGCGCACTTGTAAAATTTTCACTGCAATCAGGCTGCTTCCTGCTGCTTCGAGCATGCTTCGTCATCATCTTTCTCTTCGTCTTCTGTCTCTGCTTCGTCCTCCAGGGGCCCTGTTCCGGCTCCTGGCAGGATCGCCATGTAAAAAATCCTCTTTACTGGTCCTCGCTTTTGCTGGGCTGGTCCT
>NW_026685514.1:2639-2802 GCF_943735745.2 Anopheles bellator | reverse complement strand
GAGTCGAGTCGTTTGACACTCGAGAGGTGATTTAGCTCAAGAGTGTCATCGCCCGGCTGACTCTTTTGGGCCGCATTATTTAGGGAGCAATGGGGCAGAATTAGGCATGGGTGCATTCTGTATGCAATTGGTGAGAAGAAGAAGAAGATTTAGCGATTGAGGG
>NW_026685514.1:0-2539 GCF_943735745.2 Anopheles bellator | reverse complement strand
TCTGTATGCAATTGGTGAGAAGAAGAAGAAGATTTAGCGATTGAGGGGGGACACTTGGAACACCCCACCACACGAAATTATTATCTGACCGCGAGAGTCCGAGACGGGTCCCTAAAAGCGTCTGTTTGCTGTGGTGCTAAATTGCGTTGTAGCACGTGGGGCGAAAAGTCCCGAGCCTAACACATCGTTGGGGGGAATCTTATTGGTTGGTTGGTGTATTATAGAGACTTTCAGATGCAATAGCCTAACAATTAGTCTCGTTTTTGTTAGCAGAATGAACAGTTTATAACAGTTATTTAACGGGTTTATAACAATAGTCTCTTTTTACATACTAATATAATCTTACCCCAAATTTAATTTTAATTATAATTTTAATTGAAAACCAGTTGTCTTTCGGGTACCGTGAGAGTTGAAGCCTTTTTTCCGCGAAAATTTCCAATGGCAAGAAAAACTGAAGTAAGAGAGCCCCAACTCTGAGAGTATCGGGTAAGGTCCATAGTTCCACCAGCCTTATTCGTCGCTTTTTCCGTATTAACCTTTAAAAGAAAGCTGTTAAAATTTCATGATAATTCATGATTTCATGATTTCATTTTTTTTTTTTTATTTAATTCCGGTCAAGCCGGCGCTACGGAACCCACCGCTGCCTCGGGCCATAGGATTTCGCACGCGGGGGGAACCGTGACCTCGTGTGGTCAGCCTTATTGTTCTTTACAGGTTCTTCTTCCTTACAGGTTTACAGGATCAACTTCTTCGGCCGCCGTTGCATCGGCCCTCCGCCTGTCCCGCGCGAGAGCGGCCGCCAGGGTCCGTTGCTCCGCGCGCCACTCCGCCTGGAGCGTGCGCAACATCTCCCGGCAGGCCGCCGCAATCGCCGTCCATCGCGCGGGACTTTCCAGCATCTCCGGGACCAGCCTTTCCGGTGTGCTGGGGAACCCGCCGTCGCGCAGTGCCTCCCTCATGATTTCATTTCATAAGTTGATTGTGTTATTATACTAAAAGTAACACTACTTTTGTTATTTTCAAAACAATAGATCAAACAAAATTTCGTGGTTTACTTTAAAACTGCTTCTTGGTGGGAAAAATGCCGATCAAGCGAAGCAATGGCTTGAAAACTATTATAAGGGCTCCGTTCCATCACGAACAACAATAACACGTTGGTTTGCTGACTTCAAACGGTGGTCGTAGAATCAACAATGACCTTCAGGGTCATGCAGGGGACGATCAAATTGGGTTAGGAGGCCCAAATGAGGTAGTAACACTAGAAAACTTTTGAAAAATCCACAAAATCGATTTGAATGAACGAAAAGTGGAGTTGCGTAAGGTAGCTGATATCTTTTGTAAGTTGACATTTTGTATTATAGATACTTTGACCTGTAAAAGCTTTTCATTCGTCTCTTTCTACAATCTAAAATAATTCTACTTTAAGCTAATACTACTCTAAATTAATTTGTAAAACCCCTTTGTTTTCCGGGGATTCGAGCGTTAGAAACACTAGTCTCTACATTCAAAACCGAAGTGATAGCCTCGATTGTAGATCTTCGGTGAGGGTTTGACAGTAAAATTTGAAAGCATGGCTCATCCTTTATAAGTTAACTGACGTTGAAGTGATATCAAGAGAACGTGTTGGCTTTATATTGCATGAACGTTTGTCTACGAGAAAGCTTTGTTCAAAGTGGCTGCCGCGTTCTTGCTCATTATTGACCAAAACCAAAAACGTGTTCATGATTCTAAACAGTGTTTGGCTATTTTTAAACGTAAAAAATCCGTAATTTTACCCTCGTTGATATTAGCACATTGATTAGGGCATGAATATTATACAGCATTATTGGAACGTTTGAAGGTCAAACTTTGAATTTTATGAACTCGAACTTTGAATTGCTTCTTTAAAAGTATTATTGAACTGTTAGGGGCGACGCTGAAACGATTGAGTTGCTTTTGAAGGACATAACGCTAAAGAATAAAGCCATTTTTGAACAAAATAGAAACGCATTTTCCACCTTAGACCCGATACTTTTCAGCCCATGTAGTAGGCTGGCTCGCTTCACCCGTCCCGATTGTGTACCATTCTTCAGTCGTGCAGATCTCTGCGTAGTTCTCGACCGGGTGTGAGCTCGCGATTGGAAGGTGCGATCGGATCGTCTCCGCACGACGCCGTCCGTAAGCCATCCATCATCTCCGGACGGGCGGGCTCTAAAATAGAAACCTGCCAAAAGCATGTTTGATCACTTCTCGGTTCGGATTCTAACCGAATACTTCTGACCAGAACCAACCCGGCGGCAGTACGGGGAATGAGTGATGTGGGCAATAAAACTGTAATACGGCGCACCTTATCGGAGTCGGTTTAGGGGTCACCTAGGAGTTCCTATCGGTTCTTTAAACAGATGCCTAACTTGTCGCCTTTAAGGCACCGCGTTGTCATCGGAAGTGGTCATCACTCGATGGAGTCATGAGCGCAAAGTAACCGATCGATAGTTTTATTTTCTGCTCCCCCCCATCATCGGGCAGCTTGACAGCTGACTCACCTCACAACACTCACCAG
>NW_026685513.1:0-2712 GCF_943735745.2 Anopheles bellator | reverse complement strand
AGTACGATAGCAGGAATGGCGATAACAGAACAGGCAAACACCGGCACTTGACCAGTCACAACTTTTAGCAAACATGGCACCATATTTAAAACACAAACAAAAGCATTTTATTACGTAGTTAACTCAGCACGTCACCGCTGCAGAAAGCACGGATGATTAAGAACCTTTGAAGCGCTTGCTAAAAACCTTCGGCAAACAAATGTGTCACGCCAACAGTGTTTAGTTTTCAAGTTGAACGCCATTACAGTCCAGAAAAGAGCGGTACTCAGGCAACTATTCCTTTCTTACTGCCTGCAATGATTACTAGTTCAATTACAACTTTCGGTATATCTAAGGTATTACAATTTAATTTATTTCCGTAACGTTATGGCCAACCTATTAATTTGAGAGAAGATTTCATTTTTATTAGTATTATAATTGTTTCTTCTTACCATTAAAATTAGGGACAGGAATAAAGAGACATTGAGGATCATGCATTCTGCAAGATTTCATGGACGCTTCTCATGTTCGGAAAGCATTAAACAGTGAGTTAGTCAGCGATTAACAAAGCGATTTGCCATTCTAATTCTTGGACATAGTTTTTTGCAAAAAGGTGTGAATTTTGCAGAAAATAAACATTGTGGGAACGTCCATCCCGCACCTTGGAAAGTGAGTTCACAAGAGGGTTTATGCTCCTTGGTGGGTTATGCTGACGCCACCCCACGGTGCGCGTGTTCATAGTTTGCATTCCGTTTGCGATTTTTCTGCCCAAAGAAGCATAAAATTGAAACCATGGTCACGGGCACGGCGAAAACGCCATCCGATCCCTTCAAAGGCCTGATGAAATGGAACTCGTCTACCGGTGTGTGTGGCTGTGTATGTGCCGAATACCTGTTTGAACCAGTTTCTCGGAGTCGGATTGTGACTCTCTTACCTTTCTTAGGTACGTTCGGTCAAGTTCCGCCGTAGCATCTTGCGGCATCTGCGCTCTCCGAACGTGACCGTGCGTCAAAGGGGAACAGCAACATATATGCTTCGTTCTCGCCGCTCCCGAACGCGCTTATGCTTTATGCTCTTTTCAGCCATGCTTTCTGGCGGCACTGCGAGAGTGGTGAGCATTTTTTGTGGCCAAACTTTTGCACAGTAAAACCCGAACCAAAAAACCCGAAAGGTCTATGGCCCATGGGAATAAAAGTAATGGAAAATTCCCAAAACGCCGAGCCGCGCTGTGCCAGTGTGCGTGCCGCGATGGGTTGCGCTGGAACCTTGCCGGGACGGGGACGGGTTGTCGTTGTCGCCGAGCTCATGTTGCACGGGTTGGCCGGCGTGATTTGTGTAAATCATAGACTCATGAATGCGCCGCATGTACCTAAATTGAGAGCATATGTTTCGCACGCATACGTTTTCCGATCGAGCTGGAGATCAAAAATCGTTGACTCACTTCGCTGCAAATCAAACACCATCAATCGACGGAAAGCACGCGTCCGGACATTCTGAACTTCAATTTCTGCGACACCACACACAAGAAGCCGGGACGCGAATTTCTGCTGCCCGAACCAGTCCAAGAGAAATCAGCGTATCGTCGAGGCGCGAAGTATCAAAGGTCGGTTATTCTGTGCGAAGCGTACGCCGTGATTGGCAATCAATTGCGAGCGAATCTGCAGCGGTTCTCGCTTTTTTGGGCGGGAAGCATCCTTGCTTTCTGTCTGGTTCGGTCGCGACTGGCGTCTGCCGATCGGTCGATCGATCGAGTGATCAATTCACCCAATTAAAGCCCACGCAATTCTCTGCTGTGTGGTCGTATGGACTACGGTCGGAATACTAATCGGAGTTGGATTGAAATAGTTCGCTGCCCAGTTTCCTAATAATAGATATTTCATTTAATTGATGCAAAGTTTACGGTATGACGGTATGATACTCAGCAAAGTTGATAGATTTTTAAATGATGTCTTAAATGGATGATGAATCTCTTTGGTAATACAGTACCACAGCATGTTTTCAATGTTTTCCATATATTTTTTAATTAAAAAAATGCCCTTAAAAGTTACATAAAAATATTTAAATGAAAATTGAAAAAAAAGTTCAATGTTATTTAAAATACAGAAAATATGGCGGAAAATTGGCGCGACCTTAAATGTTATTATATACTGCCAATTTCCCATCACTCTTACAAATATATTATTTCATGCTTAAAAAGTGTCGAATTGAAAAGTCGCCAAGAGAAGCACGATCGTCCCAGAAGAGAGTGAGAAAGATAGCAATGAAGATAAAGGGTGAAAAATTAACGATAAACTGTATGTACGTTTGGATTCAGGCTGCAATTTATTTGGTTCCCAAAGAGTAGTAAAATCCAACTACAACTGGAAAATATCCACTGTAAAATTAGGTAAAAGCCAAAGCGAACGGAAGCAATGAGAAGTGCGCTTCGAGAACGTTCCAGAACTCGAGCACCAAACGATTTATGCACTGCTTCGTGGAACGAATTGATATAAGTTATTACTACTCCGTTTGCCTTTAGAGTGATCATTTTTTCTATCGTTTCTAGTAACCCTCCGAAAGGACCGTTTTCTGCATTCGAAAGCCGAATATTTTATTTCCGAAATTGGCAATATTTACGCGTCGGATTGTGCGACAACCCGTTCGGCCGTGCAACACGTTTCAGCGACACGTCGCATGTTGCGGCGCAAAATTTCTAACAGTGCGGGACAGCTCTAAAGCATTTCGTGCCAAGCA
>NW_026685512.1:0-2712 GCF_943735745.2 Anopheles bellator | reverse complement strand
ATGTTGGGTTATGCGGCCTCTAAACTTAAGGGGCTGCATCCACCACACGCCCTTTCTTATTGTTATTTAAAAATTAACCTATAGTTTAATTTTTAAATGTGCGGTGTTATATTGAAAGAAAAAAAAAATGTTTGTTTGGATGAATTGATAGTTAAGTTCTAACGTAAGAACTTGGAAGAATGAAAGATTTGTTTACATCTGTGCTGTCTCTCCTTCTCCTTTCTTTTTTTCCTTTTTTTTTTTTTGAAATTATTTAATCGTATTTATATTGGATTGGTTTTGGTGGTTTTGCTAACACTGTTTATTTTTAATTTATCTAAGAGTGCTTTTGCTTTATTGCAAGCTGATTGTATCCTTTGTCACGTATGAATCTGTGTTATAAAGAGGATCTATTGCCATAGACGAGGTATTTGTAAGCTGGGATGGTTTCCCGGAAACTAGTTCGAACGGGAAATAATTTTGTTCCGAATGTAGAGTTGTGTTGTAATAGAAAATGTATAATGGTAACCAATCATGCTGCTACTTGTTTATAAAGTGTTGCAAATATTCATTGAGGCATCTATGATTACGCTGTTTCTGCATATGTTAATGGAGCTACGATGGGCAGGGATGTTACGCTGCTGGTGGTACCCATCTCCCGTCGGACGGTCTCAATGCGTCATAATCCAGGTGATTGTACTCACTGCGCTCCTTTTCGTCTGTATTGTACGTCTGCAACAGTTGTTGCTGTAGCTGCTTCTGCGGCGGCCGGAAGTTTGCGAGACACAGTAGAAACGAGTCGATGTCCACTTTCTCCGGCTGCTCCGATCGTCGATCGGGGCCTGCTTCAACTACTTGGTTTGTGTTACCGCTCTCCTTGATGGCGTACACTGTCGTGAGGACACCGGTTGCTTCTGTCCGATCGTGTCGTCGTCTGTTAATGCGCTCAATGGTTTCGGCCTTTTCTTCTTTCGCAAAAGCGGGTATCACTGCTGGTTCTGCCTCGTGATTCACTATCACCAATTCGTCACTATGAGTGGCCGCTGCACGCCTTTTCGCTGCTGCTGTGCTTAATTTTCTCCGTACGCAATCCGAGTTATCGGAATCGGCATGGCTTGCCTCACCTTTGTCATAGGTGTCCAACGTGCTTGTTCTGTTCTTTTTCCTTCTATTTTTATTCTTTGGAGTCGGCGGTATGGCCGATCGATCTCGTGCTGCTGCTACTGCTTTTTCGCGTTCACTTTTTCGGCGCAACGGGCTTTCTGCACTATCTTCGTTATCAACATGATATAGTGGCTCAATCATTTCGAATAGTTGACCTTCTGCTTCTTCTTTCTCAAACTTCTGGCGAGCCTCTTTCTCGCGATGCTTGCTTTCTTCATCGTTGCTACGACGCGCTTCATCGACAGCTTGTTTATGAAAATTCGCCTCCATCCGGTGTTGCTCCTTGTTGCATTTGAGCTTAATTTCCGCGTCGCATTCCGCTAGCTGATTTCGCTCGGCCTCTTGTTGAATTAAGACCAACTGTCTATGCGGTGTGAGTCTATCTCTCGACTCTTCGAATCTTCTCTGGTTTTCTCTGCTTTGTCTTAGACCTGGGTTGTTGTAACCCTGGTAGGGCCGGTTGTTGCTATAGTTCCGGTAACTATGATGGTTTGGATGGTGGTATCTTAAGCCTTCATGGTTAGGCGCTTGATACTTTATGGAGTTAGCCGGTACTTGTGCAGGAGGGTTTCGCGGTTGTGTATGCGACACACCTCTAGGGTTATGCCATGGATGGCGATGTCCTCGTTGGCCTTGGTATTGTAGGGGCGGGTATCTCTGGCAACACGTGAATGCTCCAGGGTATACTTGGGCCCACAGTGCGGTTTCCGGTACGGCCGGTAGCTGCACTTCCAGCGCATCGGAGATGGCCTTGTTAAGGGTGGTTGGGTTTCGGGCTTTGAGTAGGAACTGGGACGTTGGGTCCTTCAGTCCTTCGGTGAAAGCCTTTACCGCGGTGGCTTCGACCAGACTGCTTGCGGCAGCCTCTGAGGGGAACGTTCCCTGGGACACGTATGCGGCAGCCAGTTTGGTGGCCAATTTGCCGATTTCCTCTCCGAAGTCGGTCAATGTCCTATTGTTCTGCCGTTTCGTAGCCATTTCGTTCTCAACAGCTTTGGGTGTCAGCCTTAAGCTGAACTTCTCCCTTAGCTTATCCTTCGCTCCTTGTATCGTCTCGATTCCCTCAAGACATCCGCGGGCTGCCCCTTTCAGGGTTATCTTCATAAATTTTATGAAGTTCCCCTCGGATACCCCTTCCGCGTAGTCCTGGAGTAGTTCTACACTCTCGAGGTATCCGTTCAATTCGGTGGCAGACCCGTCGAACGGCTGCACAACCTTCAGCGCCAGCCCCAAATCTAGCTTAGGTGCCATCGCAGTTCGCTTGGGCTTCGGATCCTTGATCGTGTTGTTCACCACTCGTCGCTGTATGATCCGCACACACTCTCACACACTCGTGCATGCATAAAGCCACATGCACTTATCTAGAGTGCGTAACTACACTTCGCGGCGCACTTGTAAAATTTTCACTGCAATCAGGCTGCTTCCTGCTGCTTCGAGCATGCTTCGTCATCATCTTTCTCTTCGTCTTCTGTCTCTGCTTCGTCCTCCAGGGGCCCTGTTCCGGCTCCTGGCAGGATCGCCATGTAAAAAATCCTCTTTACTGGTCCTCGCTTTTGCTGGGCTGGTCCT
>NW_026685511.1:0-2714 GCF_943735745.2 Anopheles bellator | reverse complement strand
TTAGCATTGCAGAAGAAAGCCGCAAATTTACATCGTTCGTGACCCAAGAAGGGCAATATGAGTTCTGCCGTGCACCATTCGGTTTGTGCACGAGCGGGAGCGCGTTTGGGAGATTTATAAACGGCGCTTTGCAAGAGTTGATCAATGAAGGCGTGATATTAACTTTTGTAGACGACATAATTATTCCATCGGAAGACGAAGAGCAGGGGATGAAGTCCCTGGACCGGTTGCTGAATGTCGCAGGAAAGATCGGTCTAAAGTTCAACTGGAAGAAGTGTAAGTTCCTACAAAGACGCGTGGAGTATCTCGGATACACCATTTACGAAGGGAAGATCGAACCATCGAGGAGCAAAATGGAAAGGATTAGAGAGTTCCCATTACCCAAAACAGTAAAGCAGATGCAGCGCTTTTATGGGCTAATCAGTTATTTCCGGAAGTTCGTTCCTCGGTTTGCGAAAAGAGCACGACCGCTGTCGATGCTACTGAAGAAGGATGCATCATTTAACATCAGTGAGGAAGTATTACGGGCGATTCATGATGTAAAGACGGCGTTGGCTGAGTATCCAGTGCTGCGTATCCTGTGCTGCGTATCTTCAAGCCTGATCTAGAGGCAGAGATACACACGGACGCGAGCAAGGATGCGTTAGCGGGTATCCTGATGCAGCGGGCGATCGATGACGAACAATTTCATCCGACATATTATTTCAACCGACTAACCACGGATGCAGAGAAAAACTATCATTCTTTTGACTTGGAGGCACTAGCGGTGGTGGAAGCTGTCAAGAAATTTCGGTGTTACATACTAGAGCAGCGTTTCAAGATTGTGACCGATTGCAGCTCGTTCAAACAGGCGTTAACGAAGAAGAATCCAGATGCAAGGACAAGCCGATGGATATTGGCGCTAGCGGAGTTCGAGTACGAAGTAGAGCATCGATCTGCAGAGAGGATGAAACACGTGGATGCCTTATCGCGGGTCAACGTAATGGCGATATCGACCACGATCAGCAAAAGAGTAGCAGCAGCACAACGTGAAGACAAGGATGTAATGAAGTTCTTAGAAGGGACAGGACGCAAAGATATCGGAGATAGGTTTCACGTTAGAAATGGGATGCTATACGAAGGAAATTCGAACTCGAGGCGATTATACGTACCTCGATCAATGTAAGAAGAGATTATCAAGAATCGGAGGGACCGCGAAGAACGACCACAGCGGCGGATATGATGAAACCATGGTCACTTCCGGGACGGAAGTAACGTCAGGAAGGGCCGTGTGGGAATGGCGACGGAATTTTCACCAGAATCGAGAATAAGTGGTAGAACTTTCACTGGGCGACCGCAAGAGACAGCGGATGAGCATGACGCGCCAAGAAGGGAGTGACAGTTGCATGACGGCGGTCAGTAGGAGCTAGACGTGTTAGAGAACCGTTAGTTATATCGTACAGTTGGGTCCAATAAACTAAGTTTTATTACTCACTACACTCAACCGTTCTTACATATATATTTATTTTTAAAATATACAGTTTTTCGTTACGCAGCGACGAACGCACAATCGCCGGGTTTACAATATTATTGCTACATTAGATTTACTACATTATAATTACTATTACCAGTTCTGTTTCCTTATCGCATTGGCTCATCTGTTGCTTCGCGTGTAGATGTTATCCGTGACTTAGGTGTAACACTGTTAAGAAAACAAGGCCAGCGCAAGTAGTACGCTTCATAACTCATTCCGCCACACTGCGGTGGTAAACGGTATAAGGGTAGTGTTGTGTTAGAAGTGAAACACACCAGACGTGTTTTGGCATCATAGTGAACTTGAACTTTGCGTCGAGTAAGAGTGGATCGTCGAACGACCATGACCGACGCGAACAAAAATGTCACTCATATTCTCCATACTGAGACGAAACATCTCACGGCAAATTCGGTTCTCGACAAGGGCCAGAAAGAAAGCGCAACAGCCAGCAGTATTTTCTGTCTCTTTCCCGCTAACAGAGGGTCCGATCCGGCACTCTAACGTCAAACTGTTAGAAATTTTTAGTTTCATACAGAACGTACGACGCAAGCAAATCGACGACGCATCATCGGTGTAAAAATAATGTTTAACTGTGAATTCTAAGCTGTTGCTTATTTCGGTAAGTAAATTTAAGTATCGGGAAGCATTTCTCGATAAGTATTTACTTCTAAATCGTGAAAGTGCACCGCATCTGTTTACATTTTCAGCCGACCATTAGCAGCGTACGATGCAATGACGATTGTTAAATTTAATATATTTGAGATCGCCGCATGAGCATATTTTATTCGCACTTAGTAAAAATTAATGTCGCGCGAATAAAAATCAACTACTCTTTTTCGCGGGCTAGTTCGATCTCGTTTGTTTGGCACCGGTGGAGGAGTACCCTAATATTTACAACAGTCCCCCCGTACTTCTTCTCGGTGTCAAACTAACTGTTATACTGTCTGCTACTGTTTTGAGCTTGGTGAGTTCATCCTACCGCGTGTTAGTTTGCCGGTTGCTGTCAGGTTTTCCTGGTTTTTATAACCTGTAGTGCTAGTAGTGCTTCTTGTTTCTTATTCAACCTTTCTCCACTCAGCCTTTCTCTATCAGCCCACGATCAACCGCTCGGTGAGGACGTCCTTCGGTTCGAGACATGCTATACCTCTGCTTCTTTTTTTTAGTATATCTAAGACCGCAAGCTTTGCGGCAGGGCGGGTGT
>NW_026685510.1:0-2714 GCF_943735745.2 Anopheles bellator | reverse complement strand
CCGGTGATGGACACGGGGAGCCCGAGCAACCGGCAAAGACACCTCCATCTCAGCCGCTTCCATCGCGTCCCAGCCCTTTTGGGCGATTCATTACCGGACCTCGGTGGCCCCCGAACCGTCGCCCTCCCGCTCTCCCTCCACGTGTCCACACGGCAGCACACGTGGGAGAAGAAGCACGTTTGTAATGTTGGGATGCTGGGTGGCTGGCCGAGAGCTGCGGGAAGCGAGAAATTGACGTCCACGGAGCAAATGAAGATCATCTTACCGGGCGTGTTCGTGATTTGTCGCTTTTTCCCCCGTTTCGCCGTTGTTTGCTTATGCTGCCCCGGTGTTTGACGGTTCGGTCGCTACCTACCGGCCGGCCGCCTGTTTTCTGCGCACCACGCCGGTTAGTTTGTTGTGTTTGCTTGGCGTTAGGCTAGATGAGGGATTAGTTTTGTTTTTCTTCTTTTTGCTAATGCAACCCCTGGTTAGTAGTAAAATGAGGGACATCAGGGTTTTGGGGCGATGGGAACCACAGTTTGGAAATGTTTGGCCCTGCTTTTGACACTGACACTATCAGGACACAGACAGGGGATCTTGACTGCAATTCATTTACCACCGGATGAAAGACCAAGGGCATTGTATAAATTGTCACTTATCCTGGTGATCGTTAAATATAGGAGCTTTGCTTTGCGTAATTACGTTTCAAGCTGACTCTTTACTTCAAGCTGACTTGAATGTGAGTTACAGCATGTTGACAATGGAGGTCAACAAAGAGAACATTCGGTATATTTTACAGTTTTTCTAAGATGAAGGGGATTTACTCTGATAAAAAACTCCGGGAGCTTGGTTGGAAAGTTTGCATGCATCACTGTATATTTAATCCGGACCTTGCACCAGGCGATTATTACTTTTTCACGCACTCGCAAAACTTCCTCAGTGATAAGAAATAGGGATCAAGAGAAGATGGTGAAAAAAGGTTACTAAATTTTTCCGACAGGACTCCTGTAAGAGAGGCCTTATGAAGCTACTTTTAAAATGACAACAAATTTTACATTAAGAAGGTGCATATTTGATGCGAATCAGACCGTCGGAAACATCTAATTTAACAAAAGTTTTCAATTTAACGCAAAATACATATCTTTTTCCCCAACCTTATATTTAATTATATTTGTTAACTTTTCGATGAGCTTTTGATTGATGAATTTATGTCATTGATGTCATATTTCATACGAAACTCTTTTACTTAGAGTGTCCCTAAATCATTAAAATTATACCGATAGACTGTCAATGATTGCTCTTCAAACGGTGAACAAGGTTTGAAGATTAATCCAAAAGTCTTAGTTTCATTCATGTTCAAATGTAGAGCATTGGTTCATGAGAATTTCAAACAACTGACGCTACAAACAGTTAAAATGAAATAAAGCATTGAAGACTAGTAATGCTATTAAAATGGGCCGGGGAAATGACTTAAATTGCATAAAATCATACCCAAATTCAATTATCACTCTATGAGGTGAGTTTTTTATGCAATTTTACGCTTTTAGCGCTTCCTGTTAGTAGTTTCAATTGTGTTATGCTGATCGCACCACCAATTACACCCTGGGCACTGGGTGTCATGTAATTCAATTTTCCAGGAACACGCTCAGGGACCACGTGCAATCCTGTCCATTTTTATACCACGCAGGCGGTTAGTCCACGACACGGTTCAAGTGTTCGGAAACGTGTCGAACAATCATCACGACCGGTGTTAAATATTTCATTCCGCTTAACCTCCGAGTGCAAGGGAACGGAAAAACGACGATTTAGTTTGGGACAAGGGTTTTGGTGGTTGATTTTTTTTGTAATGTTTCCATTCTTTCTGCGCAATGCCATATGTGTAGCACCCTCCGAGCCACGTTGTTGCAGGTTGCAGAAAGAATGTTATTTTTGCGGACGGTTAATCGTCAACCATTTCACTTCCATGGTCCGGTGGACGCTTTAGCTCAAATTGACCGACGAAGGCAACACAAAACGATGCCATAAGCTGCACGCTGTTATGGGAACTTTTAATGCTCGACCGTCTAACGGCTAGCACCGTCTTTGAGCGCTCAGGACGTACGATCGTTTGTGAGGTTTGCCCACTCGCCGTACTGCAACAGCGCGATGGATAACAACCCATTTTCCGCTGCATAATCAAGCGATTTGCTGAAGCATCCGTAATCCTGCCACGAATAGATCCTTGCTGCCCTGTGTATGCGTGCGCTCATCCTTAAGCCATGAGGTCGTTGGTCAGCGAGGTTCACGTTTTTTTGTTTCCTTCGCTCCGATTGCGTTTTAATCCTCATAAATGTGCCCGCTTGAGGACGAAACCCGAAACCCCAGCGCTTTCGCATCACAACGTCCATCAGCCTGCGAGCCTTTCATTCTTCATGACGCGGCGACGTTTGCATCACCCAATCCAAGGGTAATGTTTTCCCTGCCCCAAAGCCATCCGCTTTTCCAAACCCCTCAACCCAACCGAAGAATTTATTATTAACTCGGTCTTTTCTTCATTTTCCCCGAACAGAATCTTATCACGGACCGGCCGACGGAAAGGTCGCTCTCGCTTTTCTTATTAATACTTTCGTTCGCTCTCTCTGTCTCTCTCTCTCCAAAAAATCGCGACCTTCCAGCGTGCCCAGAGGGCAAAATGGCGATCCCTATCGGGCCCGAAAAACCAACTTCCTTTTGTGCGCCCAACGAGCGCAATA
>NW_026685509.1:0-2715 GCF_943735745.2 Anopheles bellator | reverse complement strand
AATGTTGAAATGTTTTCGCTTTGCTCGTTTCAGATGTTCAACAGGGACGCAAAACATTTTTCAACGTGTCTACGGCGTCAACAACAAGTGATATTGTCGACGCACCAAATTGCTACGACCGCTATAGTGAAGTGTGAAGAGTGTACGCGAACCGAAAAAAGAGAGAAAATATACGCTTCGAAACCGAACCAACCGTGTGTTATTTTGGCTAGGGGGAATTGGGAGAAAGAAAACGAAGAAAGAGAGGGGACACACAGGAGAGAGGGAGACAAGGGGGTCACGCTGGAGAGTTCATCTTTCGCGAACGCTTCTTGCGCCGTTTCACGATCCGTTCGCGATTCAGAGGAACTTTCCCATACAAAATTCCTATAGGATCCTGAATGGTTCCTGAAAAGTTCCTGAAAAATGAACCTGAAATTGCGGCCAGGCACTCAATTTTGTTCACTGGGTTGTTCGGGTACCCCTCTGCCTGCGACGGGGGGAGGAAGGCTGAAACGGATGAATCCGAACGCCCCTCTGCCTGCGACGAAGACGAGAAGGGGCGAGCGGGCCGGTTCATGAGGGTCCGCTCGTAGGTACACTGGTGAAAGAGCGGAAGAAACCACGAGAGGAGGGGGTTTCATGCGCGAGCTTGTGTGTTTAATTTACAGGGAGGGTAGGGTTTCAGAGCCAAGCGAGAGGCCATGCGAACGCGAAGACGCACAGACGAGCGAAAGGAAGAGGAATACACAAAAAGAGATAGCGAGATCGAGTAAAAATTATAAGTTCGAGAGAGAACGGGCAGTCGATTTTGCCCCAGGTCAAGTGCAAGTGCGTGTTTTTTGTTCCATCGTGTGTGATCCTGATAGAAATAATCCAGGTAAGTTTAGTGGACAGTATTCAGTGACAATCAAATAATGTTGAAATGTTTTCGCTTTGCTCGTTTCAGATGTTCAACGAGGATGCATGCAAAACTTTTTTCAACGTGTCTACGGCGTCACCAAAAAGCGATATTGTCGACGCACCTAATTGCTACGACCGTTATAGTGAAGTGTGAAGAGTGAACGCGAACCCAAAAAAGAGAGAGAAAATATACGCTTCGAAACCGAACCAACTGTGTTATTTTGGCTAGGGGGCAATATGGGAGAAAACGAAGAAAGAGAGGGGACACACAGGAGAGAGGAAGACAAGAGGGTCACGCTGGAGAGTTCATTTTTCGCGGTCCATTCTTTGTGCCGTTTCGCGAACGATTCAGGTTCCTATGGAACTGGCCCATACCAAATTTGTATGGGATCGTGACTCGTTCGTGAAAAGTTCCTGAAAAATGAACGTGAAATTGCGGTCGAGGCGCTCAATTTTGCTCACTGGGAGAGAAACCCGAAACTACGACACGAATTACGCGAATACCGCAGGTGATCACACGTAAATGCAAGCAGCTTGACTAATGTAGTTTCTTTCCAGGATGCCGACGCGGGTACTACTAACAATAACGCGCAACGCACTTGCAAACCACTTAAGAATTGGTGAAAACAACAGAGCAAAGCGGAGGCACGTCTGATCAGTGATTAGGTAGTGAGCAGTTGCAAATAGGGCGAAGATATTCTGGTAAGTTTGTTTCTATTCCTGTTGCCACCTCCGTAGCCCGGAAGATAGCCCGTCAGATATTCGAAAGATGAAGGTAGGTGTTTTTGCACCTTGCAGTACATTAAAATCTGTATTTCCACTTCGATATTTCTCGGCAAAAAAATTATCTACGCCAGAGACTCCCCATATATGAGCATCATGATTTTTTCCACTGTACGCAGCGTTGACGTATCGGATAGCCATTGTATGGTCACAAATCTTTAAATATAAAAGAAACACTTTTATAGAGAGCTATGATTGGAATCATTCACATCGGCCTTACCATCAACACATTTAAACTGTAAAAGCCTCTCCTATTGTAGTACTGATCCCTGTTATCCTTCGGCGCTAACATTTTAACATGCGTGCCATCTGCACACATTACGATACTTGGGATTCCACTTTGCTCATAACAATATAGCAGTGCTTCTTGTTGTTCACTGTCATCCATTTCTAGCTTAATCCGTTTTGGGCACTGTGTTTCTTCCAATATTTTCAATGTTTGGCGAAATATAACTGAAAACGTCGACTGGGCAATTGCCACATTCCAATCTTAACCGACGCCTTGTTGGTCCTGGCGTTCGCCTGTTTAAGCTTGACAAGCTTAAACATTTAGGCTTTTTAGCACATTTTAGCACATTTAGCACTCGGAGTTTCTCTAATTGAAAACCGTGATCCCGACAATCGAGTTCGACAAACGTGAACGAGAAGTTCACTCGAATCCGCCGTACGAGTTCTGTAATAGGGGGGAATGTCTATCAGGTCGTTGTTCGGAATAACGACACAACCCACACAAACCGTGGAATGATCACTCAGATTCACACAGATCACACAGATTTGTTCCAATTTACGCGAAGGGTTTCCTGCGCAAACTAAGATAAAACGAGTGCAGCTCGGTTTTTTTGTTAATTTTGCGGGGAATCATACGGGACACGGTACAAACCTAAGATAAAACGAATGCAGTTTGGCTATTCGTTGATATTGCGGGGAATCATACGGGACACGGTACAATCCGACACAGCATGTAGTCTGTACTTACAAATTACACTGAACATCATCCAGGATGAACAAAAAGCGACCAACAAACCCTAAACACTTAAACAAACGAATTTT
>NW_026685508.1:0-2723 GCF_943735745.2 Anopheles bellator | reverse complement strand
ACCCATTACACTGGCGAAGGACTCTTGTCGGCGGCGGATCATTTTTGCTGCCCTGCTGCTTTTTTTTCTTCCCGCGCCACAGACCGGCGACCGGCGCGCTGACAGGATGCGTTTTTGTGCGGCTTCTCGGCGGCGGGGGTCCCTGCGACACACGGTAGCCCCAGCCGCCCCCAGTGTGCCAGTTATGCTTTTGATTGACATAATGTTGCTCTAATTGCTACTTTGCATACCGTGCCGCGATCGTCGCCGAGTGATGGGAAATCACTCCGCACCGTCCGGTGAGGTTGGCAGCGGCACAGAACAATGGCCACCAACCATGTGCGAAGGAGGGGGAAAGGGGGTGCACGTGAAGGAGAGGTTACTTTAAAGTGTAGCATGGGGAATAAATTGAATTGAACCGCAATTGTTACGAGTTGGCGATGGGTGTCCTGTTTTCCTCGCATCGAATCGAGTTTTTCGGTTGTGGTTTTTTAACGGGGGTTTTCGGCAATTTAGCACAAGTTTCAAGTAAAAATTGAATAAAAAGGTTTTTTTATACACACGCAACAACTACTGATCGAATGAAAAATTATCACAGTTATGAAATCACCAGCCGACCTGCCAGAAAAATGGTTTAAAATACTGAAATCTATATGGGATACTATTATTGATGAAATGAATAACAAAAATATTGCTAAAAGAATAGAAGTATCTTTTTCATATTGAGATAAACTTTCTCAGCTCTTTCGGTTTCATATTTTCACCATTAAGGTATCGCTTATTTAGCTTCATCAACTCATTAGTTATTTTCAATCTAATCTAATTTCAGTTAAATTTGAACAATAAACTTTCAAAAAGTTGAACCACTGCACCTGGTAACGAAATGTTGTACTAACCACGTGAGCACAAATGTTCTCTACTTATGTTGCAACAGTTCTATGTTCTTCTAGTTCTACACGCTCTAGAAGTCTCATTCAATTTGATCATAAGTGGGTAAATAGCGGAATCCTCTTATACACAGTTAGGACTAGTATGGCCAGGGACTTTGGTGAACCGACCAGCTCTAAGGCACTTTACTGCAGTCCGGTCCGTCCGATACATTAAAATGCCAGTGCTGTGTGCATGTTGTGTATTGTAGTCCTCGATTGCTTGCTGGATCCTTTTGAAATGAAGATCCTGAAATGGAGATCCTTTTCGACTAGTTCCAACTGGCTGAAGCTGGCTCTGATCCATCAGGGCCAGCTTCAGCCTTATCGCTTCCGATACATCTGCTGCTCGGGGTCGAATCTGTTGACTCCGGATGTGCTGAATGCTGCTTTATTGTGAGGCTCATGACCAACAATATGGACTGTGCAGTCTTACTATCTCTATTACAGTTAGCAGCACCATCGTCAGCTTAAGAATTTTTTATTCTTTACCTAACTTAGTACTCTGCTAGAGTAGTAGGACAATTAAGTATTCTCAGTATCCGTTTGTATAAGTTTGTAATAAGTTAAGGTTACGTGTAATACTCTTATCTTCAACAGGTAATCGCATTGTAGTCAATCGTAGTCGCAATCTAGTCGTAGGACTTAATAATAAATAAATAAACATATTTTGAAATGAAGTTGTTGGGACATGGTTGTAATGTCAACACCTACCAAAAACATAAGATTTTCACAGGATCGCACAAAAAAATTCATATTTTATTAGTTACAATTCGTTACAAGTGAAACCAACCAAATTTAGTACATATTAAAATGAAAAAGGTTCTAAATTGTTCTGGGATTCATTGTTTGATGACTTGAGACAACAATTAATGCGAACAATAATATCGAAATAAAAAGAACAAATATAATAATGCCAAAGACAAATCGAAATGCTCACGCCACCGTGTTAATAATAATGAGTTAATAAAATGAGTTTATAACTCAAAACACCGATCTGAAAAAGGGCAAAGAACTCGAACACCTTTTCCAGCAAACCAGCCGACACCTGCACTGAGAGGCAAACAGGATTCTATTGGAACCACCTCTCCCGTATCACGCACTTCACGGTAGTGAACGATCAACAATCATCAATTAGAATTCGACAACCATTTGACACCTTTTTCTTTCGGTTTATTAATTTCGCGAAGGCTGTTTCACGATGCGCGCGCGGACAATTCTGTATGGGCGTCACGTATAGGCGAAACGAAAAGCGGGACCGAGTGGCGTTTTGCAACAGTTGCCCATTAGCCGCCGAGGCTTCGCTCGAATGAGGTTAGAATCGTTCTCACGGCCCGTCGCCAGCAGAACTACCGAACAATCGGTAGCAAGCAGTGACATTAAAAAAGTTGGCTACCCTTTGTGCGTTATGAATATTAATTACATCCCAGCCTGGGCGGTTGGCTTCGCCGGGACACGAGCAGCATGTCGTAAATGTTGCCAATCTTCGCACGGTCATTAATATTTTATTTTCCCCGATGGCACCGCAACTGTGCCAAATCGAGAAGCAGTTGGTGTGGAATCTTTCGCTTGCATTTGGACCGATCGAGGCATTGATCAAGAATTCGAAATTGGAAAGACGGCTCAATTGCATCGAACGGACGATTTCGTTCGATTCGATTAAATCATCACCCGCCGGCCGGACTCTGGGCCGTACGGCGGAAGGCAATCAAAATTCATTTGCACATTCCGCACTGGGCACATCACGAACGAACCGAGCCGTAGGTCCTTGCAGGACGTGGCCCATTTGCATGTGCCCCTTCGATTGATAAACATTCG
>NW_026685507.1:0-2723 GCF_943735745.2 Anopheles bellator | reverse complement strand
GTTAACTAGGATCATACTAAATAGATATGCTAAGAATAGAACAGAACCCTTCACACGTAGATAAATATCAAGTAGTCGCCATAGATAGAACCTCACCTCTGATATTGAAACATTTTGCAGGTTACGTTCGACTTCCTAGTTTCATTGTAGCATAAAAGAAATAGGAAATGAGCTTCACAAAGACACCACCAATCGAGTTCCGTTCACACGCAACGTATCCGTTAAGCGTGTAATAATGTATCTAGTATCTTACACTGCAGGGAAAGATCCTCTCACATTTTCTTTTTTCGTCTTACTCTGCAAACCGAAAACGTTCCGTACCGATTATTACGAGCGAGGTGCGCACAATAGGCAATGAATATATCTCTTTTTGCAGCATATTACGCACAGAAAACGTGCTGAATAATACGATCTGTGTACTTTTTTTGACATACGTAAAGGATATGTTTTTTATGTATACTTGTTTTTGAATTGCCTTTGTCGAGATGTGATTGGTTTTAGAGATTTTCAGAATTTTTGTTGGCATTAGGCGTGTATTGTTTAAACCGTCCAATCTCTGCGATAAACATCCCTAAGCAAGCAGGTAAACTTTCACTGCAGGGAATATTTTCATTTGTTTTTACTTACTGGTTGTCAGTAACGAGCACTGTCGCTAGAACACCAAGCATAGGATATCGATCGCACGGATATGCGTTGGGAGCGTAAATTATCTGAAAAGTCTGACAAAATCGTAGAGGAGTAAGCATCTAGAATCTATACAACACTGACTAGGAAAAAATCAAGTCAATAAACAAATAGTAGGTAATGTAGATTATTATTAAGAAATCTAACTAGATACAACAAAATCGAGGCAAAGGAAATTACAAAAACCTTAGAAAATAATATGATAGCGGGAGATGTAAAAAAAACTATGGCCAGCAGATGACTTACAGTGGGATCCCTGGATCAATGGTAAGCCCAAAAAGAAAAGTAATTGCAGAAATGTAGAAAGGATGCATGACTACATTTATCTCAATGGATCAGTTCTTTAAAAGACGAAAGAAGCTTAATGCTCGAAGTCTCCATAATACAAACAAGACAACAACAACAGTTCTTTGGCATTGTTGGTTTCTCAATTAGTTACCGTTGCATCGTCTTTAAGTAGCTTCACGAAATATCTCAAGAACATCACATCGAAAATAGAACACAATGCTCGAACAACGAAAAGCAATTTTAGCTAGAACAATAAACACGGTAAAGCGTGTCGTATTGGATCGTTTGAAAAAGGGTCTCCCTCATATCCGGAATCCCTCATATCCCATTTCTAACTAGTGAATGTGATTTGTTTTAGAACAATTAGTGGAAATTTTACTTGGCTTAGAAGTTTGTTAGGCATGTGGGTGTTTCAAGTTCACCAGTTTAACCCTAAAAAGACAAATTGATTTAACTTCAAAATCCCAAAGCACAAACCTGTTTTACCTAACTTTTGTGTTTATATTTTTGCTATTTTTTGAACACAAATCAAAACGATAAAAGTAATTAATTCGTTAATCTTCAATCGTAAAAAATAGTTCACCGCAATTGTTTGTTCTCAATCGTATAAGGTTAACTAGAAATTCATTGAGGGAATCATATGAAAGCTTTGTTGCTTTTAGCGCATTGCCAAAACACACATTCCGCCGTAAAATGTTTCCGACGATGATTCGCCGTCCTTATACCGTTCCTGAGTAGTTGAGAAATTTTAGCTCCAAATATTTTGAAGAAAATCAATTGCATCATTAATGTGATGGTTGATTTTTTTAATTTTAATCTTTTTCGACCTACTCTGCAGTTTTTGTTCCATTTTCCCATTTTCAAGCGATCCGGTCGGCATATCTCTTAAAGCTAGTGGCTAACGAATGCAAATCGTGATGATGTATAAGAGTATGGGCATATGTGTAAATATGACCATGGTCTTATACATGCACATGCGTATACATGCATTATTATATGGACACACAATTTTATATTTTATAAATACTATGCGTAATAGAAGTACCTTAAAGATTAGGTATTATCATATATGAAATGGCTGTTTTACTAAGGCATAGCGAAAAGGTATAAATACCAGGTATTACTGGCCCGTTTACCGTGGAAACGGATGCCTCTCAGTTGGGCCTAGATAAACAAAATAAACAAATGAACATTATTGACAAATGCAACCGATGCAAAACCCTTACAAAGGTGAAGAATAGGGCATAGAGAATATGAAGGCACCAAACTTATTTTTTACTTGGTTTGATATATTTATTAGTAGCTTTTGATTAAAATGCACAAAGAACAAGGCCCCAGGTGCTTTTAAATTATTAAGAAGAAGAAATGATTTAAGAAATGATGCTGAAGAGGAGGTAGGAGATTTATACTTAAACCGCTTGGTGATGTATCCCTGCAATGGCACACATCTTTTACGTTTACACTTCCATAAATAATAAGAAAATATGTAGCAACAAGTAATTTTCTATGCCTAGTAAAACAATATTGTTTGGTCTTATAAGCCGTTAGATTGCCTTGCTTCCTTGAAATATTAAATTTTAAATCGTGCAATTCCCACAACATGTTACCTCCTGTTAAGACTATTAGGTGAACTCTTACGTTGGCGCTCTTTTTCCACATGACCACCTCTTTCACTGTTATATTCCTACTCTCTCCGACTCTCTGTTTTACTCTTTTTTATACTTCGTTGATTTTTTGTCTCGTTCTCTCAA
>NW_026685506.1:0-2724 GCF_943735745.2 Anopheles bellator | reverse complement strand
GTTAACTAGGATCATACTAAATAGATATGCTAAGAATAGAACAGAACCCTTCACACGTAGATAAATATCAAGTAGTCGCCATAGATAGAACCTCACCTCTGATATTGAAACATTTTGCAGGTTACGTTCGACTTCCTAGTTTCATTGTAGCATAAAAGAAATAGGAAATGAGCTTCACAAAGACACCACCAATCGAGTTCCGTTCACACGCAACGTATCCGTTAAGCGTGTAATAATGTATCTAGTATCTTACACTGCAGGGAAAGATCCTCTCACATTTTCTTTTTTCGTCTTACTCTGCAAACCGAAAACGTTCCGTACCGATTATTACGAGCGAGGTGCGCACAATAGGCAATGAATATATCTCTTTTTGCAGCATATTACGCACAGAAAACGTGCTGAATAATACGATCTGTGTACTTTTTTTGACATACGTAAAGGATATGTTTTTTATGTATACTTGTTTTTGAATTGCCTTTGTCGAGATGTGATTGGTTTTAGAGATTTTCAGAATTTTTGTTGGCATTAGGCGTGTATTGTTTAAACCGTCCAATCTCTGCGATAAACATCCCTAAGCAAGCAGGTAAACTTTCACTGCAGGGAATATTTTCATTTGTTTTTACTTACTGGTTGTCAGTAACGAGCACTGTCGCTAGAACACCAAGCATAGGATATCGATCGCACGGATATGCGTTGGGAGCGTAAATTATCTGAAAAGTCTGACAAAATCGTAGAGGAGTAAGCATCTAGAATCTATACAACACTGACTAGGAAAAAATCAAGTCAATAAACAAATAGTAGGTAATGTAGATTATTATTAAGAAATCTAACTAGATACAACAAAATCGAGGCAAAGGAAATTACAAAAACCTTAGAAAATAATATGATAGCGGGAGATGTAAAAAAAACTATGGCCAGCAGATGACTTACAGTGGGATCCCTGGATCAATGGTAAGCCCAAAAAGAAAAGTAATTGCAGAAATGTAGAAAGGATGCATGACTACATTTATCTCAATGGATCAGTTCTTTAAAAGACGAAAGAAGCTTAATGCTCGAAGTCTCCATAATACAAACAAGACAACAACAACAGTTCTTTGGCATTGTTGGTTTCTCAATTAGTTACCGTTGCATCGTCTTTAAGTAGCTTCACGAAATATCTCAAGAACATCACATCGAAAATAGAACACAATGCTCGAACAACGAAAAGCAATTTTAGCTAGAACAATAAACACGGTAAAGCGTGTCGTATTGGATCGTTTGAAAAAGGGTCTCCCTCATATCCGGAATCCCTCATATCCCATTTCTAACTAGTGAATGTGATTTGTTTTAGAACAATTAGTGGAAATTTTACTTGGCTTAGAAGTTTGTTAGGCATGTGGGTGTTTCAAGTTCACCAGTTTAACCCTAAAAAGACAAATTGATTTAACTTCAAAATCCCAAAGCACAAACCTGTTTTACCTAACTTTTGTGTTTATATTTTTGCTATTTTTTGAACACAAATCAAAACGATAAAAGTAATTAATTCGTTAATCTTCAATCGTAAAAAATAGTTCACCGCAATTGTTTGTTCTCAATCGTATAAGGTTAACTAGAAATTCATTGAGGGAATCATATGAAAGCTTTGTTGCTTTTAGCGCATTGCCAAAACACACATTCCGCCGTAAAATGTTTCCGACGATGATTCGCCGTCCTTATACCGTTCCTGAGTAGTTGAGAAATTTTAGCTCCAAATATTTTGAAGAAAATCAATTGCATCATTAATGTGATGGTTGATTTTTTTTAATTTTAATCTTTTTCGACCTACTCTGCAGTTTTTGTTCCATTTTCCCATTTTCAAGCGATCCGGTCGGCATATCTCTTAAAGCTAGTGGCTAACGAATGCAAATCGTGATGATGTATAAGAGTATGGGCATATGTGTAAATATGACCATGGTCTTATACATGCACATGCGTATACATGCATTATTATATGGACACACAATTTTATATTTTATAAATACTATGCGTAATAGAAGTACCTTAAAGATTAGGTATTATCATATATGAAATGGCTGTTTTACTAAGGCATAGCGAAAAGGTATAAATACCAGGTATTACTGGCCCGTTTACCGTGGAAACGGATGCCTCTCAGTTGGGCCTAGATAAACAAAATAAACAAATGAACATTATTGACAAATGCAACCGATGCAAAACCCTTACAAAGGTGAAGAATAGGGCATAGAGAATATGAAGGCACCAAACTTATTTTTTACTTGGTTTGATATATTTATTAGTAGCTTTTGATTAAAATGCACAAAGAACAAGGCCCCAGGTGCTTTTAAATTATTAAGAAGAAGAAATGATTTAAGAAATGATGCTGAAGAGGAGGTAGGAGATTTATACTTAAACCGCTTGGTGATGTATCCCTGCAATGGCACACATCTTTTACGTTTACACTTCCATAAATAATAAGAAAATATGTAGCAACAAGTAATTTTCTATGCCTAGTAAAACAATATTGTTTGGTCTTATAAGCCGTTAGATTGCCTTGCTTCCTTGAAATATTAAATTTTAAATCGTGCAATTCCCACAACATGTTACCTCCTGTTAAGACTATTAGGTGAACTCTTACGTTGGCGCTCTTTTTCCACATGACCACCTCTTTCACTGTTATATTCCTACTCTCTCCGACTCTCTGTTTTACTCTTTTTTATACTTCGTTGATTTTTTGTCTCGTTCTCTCAA
>NW_026685505.1:1857-3224 GCF_943735745.2 Anopheles bellator | reverse complement strand
CGCCTCGCAGGGTTTACTGGAGGCAAAGGTGGCACCAGCTTTATTTGAAACTCGAAAACGCCGAAAGATGGCAGCAATTGGAGATGGCAAGATTAACACAAGAGCCTGCCAAGTCGAAAGCGACCATCAGCACGAATTTCGCCGTCGTCGGGAGCTAAAATTGCCGATGTGGGCATATCTTTTGAAAACGGTTTGGATCGCAGCAACCATCGGCGCTGCACGAAAATAACAAGGAAAAATGATTGGCCCCAAGGTGTTGCCTCAGTTCTAAGATCGAGCGCAGGCGCGAGCGAGCGCGGAGGATCAGGAACTCGGGAAAATAGTACAACTGTTGGAGTCAGGTCGGAACCTTGCAGTGTTCGGATATAAGGCACCAGAAACAAAATACAAGCTGGTAGCAAATTGCCTACTCTTCGAACATCGAGTGGTCATCCCAAAAGCACTACAACAGCCGATACTGAGCGATCTTCATGCCGGTCATATTGGAGTAAGTAAAGATGAAGGGACTTGCACGATCTTTCGGTGTACTGGCCAGGAATCGATGCAGACATCGAGAAGGTCGCCAAATCCGGCGCCGAATGTGCACAATCGTTACCAGCACCACCCAGATTCAACAACCACCATTGGGAATACCCCAAATGGCCATGGGAGCGGATACATATTGGCTACGGGGGCCCTGTCGCTGGCACTACGCTACTCGTGGTTGTTGATGCATATAGCAAATGGAAGGAGGTTAAAACAACCACTACAACCAGCACAACTGCTACGATCGGGTTGCCTGAAGAATTATTTGCAGCCTATGGCGCACCGATAACGGTACACAACCAAGCAAGCTAAAAAATTGTTCACAGAAAAAATCACTATCAGTTAGTGGAAACACATCTTCGAAGCACCCAACACAACAAAGGGGTTCGCGAATTGTTACCACACTACTAAACCTACTATTTATGTGGAGAGTGTGTTTGTAACACACACGTTAGCCTTAAGTAGTATATTTTTGCGTTTGGTTCCATTCCTTAACACGGGGACAAAAGAAGCGATCAACAGTTTGCTGCTGGCATCAGATGCCAACTGTAGGCAAAAACGATGGTAAATGTGTTATTGGCAGAATAGTCAACGGAAAAGAAATCGACGACAGGAGCCACACTACATTTTGTGTATATTTTTTGTATAAAGGCGCTGGTCGAAAGCGACCATCAGCACGAATTTCGCCTTCAACGGGAGCTAAAATTGCCGATGTGGACATATCTGAGCCGCCTGAAAGTGGCATAGAATTTTCCCCGTTGGCTCAGGATCAGCATTTTAAAAAGCAGCATGGGTGGCCACAACAACATCGTCGATCCCATTGCAGCACAAATAAAATCAGC
>NW_026685505.1:0-1357 GCF_943735745.2 Anopheles bellator | reverse complement strand
ACCCCTTCATCCCCTTCATTCTCTTCGTCATCACGAAATAAAAAGTTTGAAAAGAACTAAGGCAACACTTTGGGGCCAATCATTTTTCTTCGTTTTTATCATCGCCGATGGTTGCTGCGATCCAAGCAGCTCTGACTGTTCTACTTCGGCGGCGTTATTTTGTTGATCAGTTTCTGAAAGAACACTTGGATCGCCCTCAGCTTTATTCGGCTTTGAAAAAACTTCTAAATGCACTTGTTCGATTTCGTTATTGGTGGAAGTTAACGGTTTAACAGGCTGCTTCAGATCAATGTTAGGTTTTTCCTCCTCAAGCTCTTTCTCCTTTAAACCGTTTTGCTGCAGGCCAGACTAAGAGATTGGTTGTCTAGGCATGTCTGGACTGCTGTTGTAGCACTCCCCGCTTGCGTGGCCCCTGACTTTGGGGTGGTGGCTGGAATCAGCAACGCTATGTCATCCGCCACGTCCCACCCACCACGCGGACATCGGTGTTGAATTTGACAGAGAACACCCCCCGTCATACGTAACGTTCCACAGGGTCGGGCCAAGAATCGATCCCTGCGGCACCCCCGCTGTGACTGCACGACTTTTTCGGACCAGCGCTAGTCCGGTAGAGCAGTGTGCGTCCACAGAATTAATTCCCCAGGATCGGGTGGCCCTGGCCCTGTGGGGTTCTCTTGGCCAGCAGCGCTCTGCCAATGGCTGCCCAACTCCAACTCCAACCCATATTGGTTCTAACCCATATTGGCGGAACCCATATTGGTTCTGGGGTAGGCGAGGTCGGTAATGTAGGCGAAGTAATGTATGCATATCAATTCGTTATCGAAAAATTCTTTTTCAGACAAAGCTTTACTTTAATTCGCGCCTTTACTTTGTTTGTCCGCCATTACTTCCGCCATTGTTCGCCATTACTTTGTTTGTCGCGCCTGGAGCTCTACTTTCGTCGCATAGATGGCGCGAGTTGTTTTTTTGGTTGCGTGGCGTCACGATCGACGGTCGCTACAAAGCTTTAATTCCATCGCATTACTCATAATTTGTTGACCAAGATGAATGCATTCCTATTTCACAAACAGTAAACTTAACTAATCCTACCTTAAACATCTCTTTTGTATATATTACATCACTACAGATGTGCTGATCATTCTCATTGGGTTAACAATTTTCAATGGTTATGGTTATTCAGACCATTTATGATAATGTCTGAAGAAGCTCCTCATCTGTAATATCTGGCTTGATAGTCGGTAGGAAGCCAGAATCCTTCAAGTGGCGAAGGACAGCAGATCGTCCAAAGTTTGAACGTCTAGTGCAGAATGGGCTTGTGTCATATATTCAGCCCTTTTTACCTGAATACTATGAGGTA
>NW_026685504.1:0-2725 GCF_943735745.2 Anopheles bellator | reverse complement strand
TATTTGTTTTTGTTCCTATTCCCGAAATATAAATAGTGACCCTCGTAAAACATGTTTATGGACGCCTAAACTTACTTCAACTAACTACTGCTAACTCGCGTCTTACAGAAATGTTTGTTCTACCAAGTTGCACCAGGTAAAAATAACTCGCGTTGGTTTGTACTAGTCATCGTACTGTTAAAACGATCCAAACTTGTAGAACCAACTGTTACTGGAAGGCCACACGAAGCGTAAAAACTAGCGTAAAATTAACTTGTAATGCCAAACTGTCTACGCCTCGGCCAAAACATATACGTTTTGACAGAAGCGCAGCAGTTTGGCATTAATCTGTAATGTCAAAAATATTACGTTACGCATCGTCTGGCCCCGCAGTTACTTCAATCATTCATTGGTTCGAAATACTGTTTCTGAAAATAGGTGGCAATGTTCACGAGGTTACTCAAGCTAAGCAATTGATCTTTATATTATCATCCGGGGATGCCTTATAATTAAAATAATAATTCAAATAAATTGTATATAAGTGTTTTACATTTAATGTCATTTTATACCAGTCTACAACAGAATTACTTTTTTTTAAACTAACGTCAATTTTAATTTCGTGAAACAAAACAAAACAGAAACAAACTGTCCTCAACTGTCAAACAATTTCGCCCCACCTACCCAACCACCAAGTATACGATTCTTGGCCAAAGTTTCTGATCGTCACCAAAGTAGAGTTGTTTTTTTTTACAAATATGCCTTCGGCGTACAAAGTTGATGTCGCCAACGCCGACAACCGGTGTGAAGGGCTTCACAGAAAGTTGTAGAAGACAGAGTGAATTTGCCTTTCCGTAACGTGCCAAAATTTCCGGCAAAAATTTCAGCTTGCGGTGTGTCGAGGGCTTAAGAAATGGTTCGATTTCATTTCGTTTGGCCAAAACTGCGCAAATGGTAATTCGAACCATCAGCCATTTCTCGGTGTAGATAGGGTGGCTCCCAAACATCGAGCTTCTTTGTGAATCCAGGGTTGCATAAATGGTTCTAACCTAATTGATGATTCATCTTTAGCTTCTGGCCGATGCTCTGATTACTAACAGGACGATGAACTTCGACTATTTCTGTGATTTTATCGACATACTCGATGGTGTGTTTGCCTAGACTTTAACATAAAAAATAATTGAAACGCGTTAACGAAACCAAAAATTATCGCCACTAGCTGTTAGAATGTGGGCACCACAAACAATATGCGAAATTTGTGCAGGCTAGCTTGAATTTTGGCCTTTTGGAATTTTTTAGTTTTTCAAATAAAAACAGTAGAATGTACCCAATTTTCTCTTTTGTGACTTCGATTGTTTACCCACTGTAACTAATAAACAAATGGAACAAACAATAAACAATGGATACACTTTTTAAGTGTAAAATATCAGCTATAAAACAAGCCTAAGCTTGAAACTGTACGATCGATACTTTACGATATATCGATAACTAAAGTCATCTGCTAAGAAAATGTGGCAAATATTCATCGCAGCCGACCCATATCAATAGCAAAAAAGCGGAGAGGAAAGTGAAAGAGAAGCCGATACCTCACTCCTATAAAAAAGCTGTGGGATAATAGCAAATAAGTAGAACACTTAACACACATGATCATACATAAAAACTGGAAATACTATGCAAGTGAAATCAGAAAATAGTGTATTGGTTTAATTCAAAGTGAACCGGTACAGGGGAAAGCTGTTATAAACATAATGGATTACTTTTTCCCCAGCCTTATAATAGATGGAATTACGCAAAGCGAAATTTATCGCGCAATGCTATACGAATCAAAAACTGTTAGCGAACTTAAGCAGAAATTTCGATCCTACGAACGGACGAAAGCAGAGAACATGAAAGTCGAGCGCAAAGTTAAAACAAACGACGGGTACAAACACCAAACCAAGAACGGGCAGCGAAGTAAAGCCCATGAAGAACGTGGAAACACAACAAAGCAATCCCAGCGGGCAAAATCGCATGGTCACGCGACACTTTTAGGCTTAAATTGGGCTTAAATTCACCCAATCTAAGCCCAATTTAAGCCTAAAAGTGTAGCGTCGCGGCGTCGACTTTCTAGTACGTCGTGAGACTTTTTTCTTCCTTTTCTCCCTTTCTTTCCTTGTCACCCACGAAATCCCAACATCCGGAGTGCATTATCCCAGTGCGAAAAATTATTCAACTCGCACTCGCAAATACTATATTAACTGTTTTATTAAATTCAACTACACGAATACACAATTCTGTTCTTACTTTTACTACCGTAACGTACGATCATTGCGATCTCTCGATGATGCTGTTGCCGATGTAAGTTTTTTCCCCGGTTCTTCCGCGAAAGTTCTTCGGCGCTCCGCTGCTACAAACTGAAAAAAACCAAGAATTATCAATTTATGATAATATATCAATGAAAAGATGTGAAAAACACCGAAAAACTTGCCCTTTTGCACCTGCACATTCACCCACTTCACAGCTCCTATCGAACCAAAACAAACTGAGCTGTCAAAAATATTTCAGTCAAAACAGTCATTATTCAAAAAGCGTTTCTACTTTTGTGTTTTCTTCTCAAAACAGTAATAAAAGGTCTATTATATTTTGCAATGATCACAGTTAAGACTAACTTTGATCGAAAAAGAGCGTTAAGGAGGCCAAATTACAAAAAAAGAACTCACAATGTTTAGACTTTTTATTTGACCACCTCGATGGGGACCGAGCGTTGCAT
>NW_026685503.1:0-2725 GCF_943735745.2 Anopheles bellator | reverse complement strand
TCATAACAGATTGTTAGGCGACTTCCGTTGCCACTCTCATAGTAATCGTGTTTCGCTGAAAGACAGTTATGAGCATGATACTCAGTGCCTTTCCATCATTCGGCACGCGCCTCATGTTGATTGTGATGCATTGAATTTGTTGGGTCGAGCGACTACTCGAAATGAAACATCGTCGCCAGCCAATGGAGGATTTTTGTCAAGATGTTGCCAGGAAGCGAATATGTTAACAAAATTACGAATTTTGACAGCACACATACATCCGTGCAGAAAGAAGACGAGGCTGGAACCGTAGGGACTAATTTATATTTGATGAGCCGCGATTTTAGTCACATTCGCGCGTGACTGACGCACAGATTGATGTGCAATAAGAAATGACTTTGGCGATGGAATTGGGTTATCGAAGCAATTCAATGCAAGAGTTATGTGAAGGGATACGTATGGCCAAATCCGTAAAAGTTGTCCATAAAATGTGAATGTATTTAATGTACAGACATACGGACGACCGTAACTCTATTTTTTACAGCAGATTATCTAATATCTTAGAGACATTATGTCAAGAAAATCTTTATCACTTTGAAGCGATGGACCGTTTGAGCAGGAAAAGTTGTTTGAAAAAATCTCGATTTTTGTTACTTTTTGTTAAGAAAATGGCACTTTTGGGGCAACCCCGTTTAGACCAACAGACCTTTTGTTCACCAACAGAGCACTAAGGGTGTCTACATGATGGGTTTGCCACCCTCGAAGATGGCGTCTCATCCGATATGAATGAATGATTTCGCTCGACCAGTGAGCAGTTTGGGGGGTCTGTATTGCATCGGAGTATCACCACGGACTCCCAACAAGATTTGGGGTGACGGCTGGCTTCCTCTCTCATTAAAGCGTGGCTGCAATCGAGTGTGTTTCCATAAAATTAGTGCTCACTGCAGTGGAGAAAACAGGGGTTTCCCAGTTCAGGAATGTAGCGAAGGGGCTTGGCAGACTGTCGTGGTTCGGTTTCCAATCACTGCCTGGGATGTTGGTCCGTAACTCGAGACCACAGCTGCGAGGGTCAGAAAAATAATCGTACTGTAACTAATTAATATCTTCCGGTGCACGAAACATCGGTGACCGACTTCGGCGGAGTCGGACCACGTAGACCGTAGTAGCCCCCAGGCGGGAGTCACGTAAATATAAATTTGTCGAAATTCGACGTTAATGCTGGTTGTCTTGGGGATTCCCTGCTGTGCGCGCCTTGTGTCGATAGTTTTCAGAGGTCTGTGAGCATCAATCGCAGACCCCGCAAACAGAAGACGTAAGGTGGTGAGGCCAGCCAGCCATGCCTGACAGACCCCAAGTGAATGGATGGACTTGTCCTCGATTCCATCACGCTGGTGATTTTGGTTAATTTGAACATATTAGAGAGACAATGGCCGACGAAGCCGGCGTTTGACAACGCTCTAAACGATGTTGGAGCCCCACAGGGACCCCCAGATCTCCCGTAGAATCCTGCATTCACTGCGGCGTCACTGAGTTTTGTAGCATACATTATCAGTCGAGATCGTTAATCTTATCGCATAAATGTCAAAACAGACCGTGCCACGCGTTGAAGAAGTTGGGCAGCAATTTGTTCTACACATAATTTGCATAATAAACACATGCACCTACATGTGTAGGAGACTCGCCCATTTCGAAGGAAGGCTACGTTATCACCAATCGCTAGCTGCCAGTTTTATGAGAGCAGATCAAAGCGAACGATGAATTATGCCCCATGAGTCTACGTATTCCCTAACATGGAGCAAATTTCCTTCAAACGCATTCAACAGCTTCCATCGAAGCAAAAGTAGAAAAATTATGCCATCCATCGTTGCAAATAATTTGTGACTCCAGAGACACCTCACCTGTCACCCATTCTCACAAAAATCAGCCCATACATGGTCGATGGTGCCACAAATTGGATACGGAACTCAATAAATCGACCCACCCTTCCATAATTCGAATCACCGTGGGGACATCATGGAAATTACCATACCAGTACGCTTCGAGAGGAAAATCCATGTGGACTCTGCGAGGTCTGTTTTTGTGTAAACATCGACACCACCCAAGTCAGTCGAGGGTTCGAAGTGTGACACCGATCCACGCGTATCTTCCGCGCCCTAATTAGAGTACTGTGCTGTCGTACAGATTTTCATCGCGTTGGACCTACAGTGCTCCATCGGTGCCAAGCAGACATCCCAATGCAGACCTTCCAGTGAATCTAGTGAACTAGCGCACTGAGCAATCGAAGCAATAAACATAAGTCGATCCCAAGCGCACTAAATTAGGGTAAAGTGGTAGCAAATTATATTAAGCCCTTCGAAAATCGTTGGATGGACGTGAGAGTATCGTTGAGCCGTGGTGCGTCTCTAATTGGGTGTGAATGGACGTTTTGGATGCAGCCGTTCGACAGCCGGTAATGAACTCCGTGACTTTCTCCTTGTTTAATTGAAATAGAGTTGCAAAAGGGGTTCTTTTGGGCATTTTGAATGACTACATTCCTTGAGATTACATCGAGTCATAGGAATTGACTTGATGTCTCCTTCGGTTATGAAGTAAGATTTTTCTAGAGAGAGTCTAGATAGGGAGGACGAAAAGTGGACTTCTAAACAGCTCCATTGCTTCATTTCATAAAGTTCAGCTCCATTGCTTCATTTGAGAACATGAAGAAAACAGAGTATTTATAAACTGAACAGGCTTCCAGCTGGAGGCA
>NW_026685502.1:0-2728 GCF_943735745.2 Anopheles bellator | reverse complement strand
CACGCCGGAGCTACATGAATTTTGGGACTGCTGGGCAAATTGGTGAGTACTCTCTCGCTTGGTGTTTCGTTTAAATCTACGAAGGATGCTGAATTTTTCAAATTGCCCATTGGAAGCCCGAACTAGCCCATCTACCACGTAGGACTAGTACAGTTACCGGTGTACGAACATTTTTTACGCCTGGCTGTGTATGTGTTTGGGTTGTATGCCTGGCTGTTGTGGCTGGGAATGGTTCCAGAAGACGAGCTGGAAATGCACAAATTATTGTTTGAAAAAGAATGCTACGTGACCGGAATGTGCATCACATACACCCGCATCAACCCGCTCTTATGCTTGTTTCATTTTTTTCTTTTTGGCTTATCTTTCCACACTTTCATGACCTCGCCGCTTGGAACGGAGCCTGAATGGTTGGTTGGGTCCATTTTGTCCATCAAACGCTGGTGTGCGGAACTCTGCAAAGCACTGGACCATTTCAACGTTTATAGCCAAGAGCGTTGCTGGTAAATGAAACGTAACCATCATCTTCATCCCTAAACGTTGCTTCACTTAAAAGAAAACTCTTCTGCAGACTGGGAAAAAATTTCATGCCCTCTCCCCCCGGAAGTTGCCCACCCCGGAAGTGGCCGTTCAGGAAATGGGAAGCAAATAGCGACTTAGAAAAAGAAAATGGGGACGACATGAAAGCTTGGCATAATATTTTTCTAACCACGACCTCTTATTTCGCTTCTCGGCTTATGCTGGTAACTAGTAACGTTGTAGAAAGGGCCGAGAAAAGAAGGAATGATTCAATTTGGTGGCGCTCTTCTTCCCCAAAACGCGTACAGGCGCGGTAATTGCCCAGTGATGTGAAGGTGTCCTGCTGACCTTCGGTGACGGCGAGAGTCCAACGCGATGATATCGAGGTGACGAGAGAAATAAATATGGTGATCCTGATTAATCATTCACGGAACGTTTTCCTCCGACGGCCGTAAGAAGCCGGACCAGACTAAGTTCGAATTGAAAAGCAAAAGACTGGAAAAATCGTTCAACCGTTTCACAAATGCTCGACACACACCAAGATTGTGTGCATTGAGCGTTACGTCGTTAGATGTTTCTTCCTTCTCGGGAATTGAATACAGAGTGAGAATATTTTAAGGTTCCAGTTCCGCAATTCTACTATTATCTTAAGCTCTGGAGTTTAGTTTCCAGATTATGCTACTACCGTGTCCGCACCACGACAGCGACGTTCATGGGTCGTTGTTGTGTCAAGTCACTTTAAGCACAAGTCTGATATTGGGATTCTTCGTGGAAACTGCTTCGCGAACCAGCGCTAGATAATGTGTTTGTCTAGTCTTATCGCAAGGTAAGACTTCCAGCGCACGGCAGTTTGCGCCGATATTAATTACAGCTTTTTCGCACTCATCGTCTGCCGTGTTGCTGGTAAAATAATTTATTCCAATTAATGCTAATTACGCTTCACTTGGGCTACCGAGATAAACGCACACCCACAGAGCGGGTCACGTCGTTGGCGCCCCAGTCGCTGGCGATGTAATTTTGAATTCCTTCCCGCAACTCAAAACGGAAAAGGATCAACATCCACTTCCTTTCTTAAAGAGCAACTTACGTTGAGGGTCGGCCAATTCAAGTTGTATATATTGGAAAGGCCTCCCGCTGGAGTTGACATTTAAATTTAAATATTCGCATTACTTAGCAGAGGCTGTCGGAATCCACACGCCGTGGAAGGTCCTGAACCTTACCAGGATGGATGGCAGCAGCGTATGAAATCGACATTTTCGGTCTTGGGAAGTGTTCTATAATTTATTCGTCACATTAGTTTAATCATTAACTATATATGATTTTTTTGTCATCACTTGGGTTATAGTAATGAGTCCAGGATAAAGGAAGTTAATAGCTTAGGTCGCAAGAGATAAATTCCTATGGCATTTTATAACACTTCACGAAAGGGAAACTTTATATTTTCTGTTAGATAGATAGCCGTAATGAAATTCGTGTTAGTCTTGTAAATTGTTTGTGGGATAGTTATAGAAGAAAGGCACGTATCCTTGAAGCATTCCCTTATTTAACGACTTTGATCTTACAATTTAAATTCATCGTGCTGGTTTCACATTACATTTAAAGAACGTTTACTTATCACAGTTTGTTTGTCGACACTTTTTAGCGACAAAAATTAAAACATCACTGACAAATGTTCATCATGCAATTATTTTAAAGATGGCTATCTGTCTTAACTCATATTATAGTTCAAAAATGTGTGGAAGTTGTTGTATTGCACAAAGCAACTTGCTCAAAAGTCCTAAATAAACCTGTGACACACCTTTACTTTTCCCCTACAAATCTTGGTTCATGACCCGTAACCATTCATTGACATGGCCGACCTCATTACGCACGCAATGTAAATTTCTCACTCATTTGCGCCGCTATCAAGTCCTTTGGCACAAGGGCGGGTCGCGTTCGAGATACGAGTCCCCCGAGAACTGCAAATTGACGTCGATCGTTGGTCCTTTTGAGCTTTGAGGGAGCCACCGCTGTGCAGGATATTTTTGTACTGAACAAACTGCGCTTCGGGAATAAAGTGGACACAATGTCCAGAAACTGTCCTGTGGTCATTTCCGTTGTATTGCACACATAGATAACAGCGAGTTCCAGTGAAATACACAACCTATCACCATCACAGGTGGGGCGTGGGTCAGAGACACCCTCTGTCCGTGTGTTTACGACTCAGCGCGTG
>NW_026685501.1:0-2730 GCF_943735745.2 Anopheles bellator | reverse complement strand
GAGACTATATAGAAAAAAAATGAAGGTTTTACTTGTTCATAATATTAGTTAATAAATTTATAAAAAAAAATTACCGTTTATATTTGAATCACCCTCGTAGATTAATTGACTCTGATGGAATGGTGTTACTAAAAAGAGGTTCCAGTTTTTTCTTACATAAGATGCCCTTTGTTTTTCAATCATTCAAAGTTATTTTCGACGATTCTAGGAAGTTGTAAAGGGTTTCTCTCTTGCGCATTGCTAATGATTCCGTTTGATCCTTCGCTGCCGTTTAATTATAACCAAGCGCGCAACCTGTCAAGACCACGCCGTTAACGAACTACGGCGGTCACCCGACGGTCGGCCGTCAATTGGTCCTCCAAAACGATAAAATGTTTTTTGTCTCCGCATTCCCAAATCAATTAAAAGCACCATAAACCCGTATTAGCTTATCGGGCGTGGAAACCGTTGCGCCCGTCTACCGTGCCGTCTTCGAAGTGGCAGGCTGCGTTTATCGTCGTATTTGCTGGCCATAAATTATCCCACGGCACTGGCGACAATTTAATACCGGCTTTGTACACTTTCCCCGCAGGTTGCGTGCTGTGGGTGGCCTGCTCGTTCCCGGTGGCACTGTCGTGCGATTCTTGTGGTCGCGAATGTGCGTCGGCATGCGGGACACGTCACTTCCGAACCTGCTGCTTCAACTATCTTCGCAAGCGCAGCTCCACACCACCGGTGGCACCGCCCGGAAGTGACAGACATCTCGAGCTGTGGTATGCGGCGAAAGCGGCACAGAAATCCCGACCGAACCACCGCCGGCTGGCCGATCTGCTGCTGAACGGTGCCGCGAACGATATTGACTACGAGTTTGTACCCATGATGGCGGCGAACCATCAGGCACTGAGCGAAGGCCAACCACGGAGCGGGTCACTTGGGCAGCCATCGGTCAGTTCGCCGGAACCGGACGACAGCCGTAGCAGTGAGAGAAGTGTGGAAAAAGTTTCCTCCGAAGAGTCGGAGCCCGGACGTCTGCAGTTGCTGTACGAAGCTTAAGCAACACCTCGACGAAAGACTCCCGAGCGAATGATCGCTCCTACGTCACATTAGGGTTTAGGTATTCAGTTTGGTTAGTTGAAAGCAGTGTCCTTTCGTAAGGTAATCGTGCCGATCGACCAGAGGCTTTCATTTAGGCTGGGCAAATGGAAGATTCCGGTCGATCCTATCCACCCTTTCGTTTGAGTACGTATCATCAGCGTTTCTCTCCTAAGCATCATTATTCCTCATTGGTTCCATTTCACTAGCGAAACCCTCCCACGGCACCATTTTGGGCGCAACGAGATTCCCAAAACTAAGGATACAGTTCCCCCTGCCATATTTCAAACCATATGTGCTCCCCGAATCTGTGGTTCCGCTCGGTGATCGGTTGCGGGGCTTCACAGTCGCCGCATAACGTGCGGCTACAAGCTCCAATTAGGATACTTCAAAGCACCCAGCACAGGTGGGCAAAGAAACGGCAATAGGGCTTTGATTAGTTTCGTGAGAAAACAATTAAGAAAACAAAGGCCACCAACGGAAAGCATCACCAGTAGCATATGACGATTAGCGGCAGCTCCCAAATCGTCCCATCCGGCGTACGTGACGTGTTGAAATTTGTAAAACAATTGTAGTATGGAATTTCTGTTGTACAATAAAAGCAGCATACCGAGCCTGTGCCAGGAAAAGGCATACGACAGCAAACTGTACGTGGAAAACGTTTTATGAATCCATAAGGAAAGAAAATGTAGAAGCGCTTGCCACAAGTAATTAAATTAAAATCGGAAAATGGTTTGAAGAAAACCACAAAAAGACGACTAAACTAGGTTCAAAAATAATTTCTTTTTGTTTTATCTTGAATTGTGTATTTTTTCTTAAAAAGGACATACAAATGTGTAGCAAGTGGCCAACTTTCGTTCACTATATTTCATGAGCTAAACGATGTTATCAATTTTACGAACTTTCATTTGATAACATACAAAGCATTTTTTCGGACATCTGCTAAGGCGAATAAAACAAGCCATTTCCTTATAAAACCGAATGAATGGCAATGATCAGTGTGGATCAGCTTGATCGCTATATTCATTTACTTTTGTCACGGTCGCTTCCATTGAACTAATTTGCACGTTTCGTCCATGGAATGAGTAAGATGAGTAAATCAAACACATATAACGATAACGCTTATATGTCCTACGTTAAATACTTGGCTGGAATGTCACTGTTGAAATAAATAATTAACTAACCTTGGGCAAAAAAAACAATACCCTTTCCACTACCATGATGCGAGAATTGGCAAAATCAAGACTAGATAGACGCGCCTCCGGAGGCAATGGCTTTGGTCTACAGGCAGCTTCCATTGGCATTTGCACACCGATCCGGCCTTCTGTTCGTTCCTCCTACCCTACGGTGCTATTAAAAATGCACATTTGACTAGACAGCGAAGATAAAATCATATCTAACAAAAAGATAAACAACATATTGCACGACGCATACGCATAATATAGAGTCGCATAATAGTGTGGCAGCCGTTTGGCCACCAAAAGGGCTCGGCTTTCGCCTGCGCGTTAGGGTGTGCTCTTGTACGAAAGTGAGATAAACGTTGGGCGAGTGTGTACTGTGAGTATTTCGGTTCCTGCTTACTTTGCATTTGCACTTGCACTTGTGTTCCGGCTGCTGCGCGGTGGAAAAAAGCTACGCACCTCCGCCCGTCAACCGCTA
>NW_026685500.1:0-2732 GCF_943735745.2 Anopheles bellator | reverse complement strand
GTTCACTCACCGCCCGTGAAATATGAGGTCCCAGATCGGGGACGATGCGGGTAGCGATTTTTGCTGACACAAACACACACGCAGTGCACTAGATTACCCGTATCGGCTCCTCATTCGGACGCTGGTCACCGTTGGCCGGCTAGATTCAGGTGCGGGTTTGAGTTATGGCTATCTGGTCATTTGGTCGAATCTCTCCAAATCCCAAATGCCTCGGAATGGATCAGCTAAGCGGGTTTCTGGACGCCCTGTCCATGGGAGCGCTAGCCACGACGATGTAGGAACGTGTCCCATCGGTAGCGGTTCTGGTGTCGGATAGCGCTAATCCTTTATTTGAAACCGGCGGAATTCTGCAGTAAGCGTGTCCCGTCTTTTTTTTGCTGCCGGAACATTAGATAACTGGAATGCGGTTCCTTCGCTCGACGGAAGGAATTTCTCGGAAGAAAAGCGGTTAGAGCCGTCAGCAGAGCCAGTTGATACCGGATGGTCCGATAATGATCAAATCTCATTACTAAAATAGTTTTTTTTATTACATTACTTGGGTGCTCCACTCGGTCTTCAAAGCATTCAGTTACGATGTACTGTTTTGTTTGCATCTTAGTCATTCGGAGATGAGAGTTATGTTGGCTTCTGGTATGGACAATTTATCATGTTTTTCTAAATATTTGAATCGGTTTATGAAAATCGAGAAGGTGTTCTGGTTTTAGGTTCGAGAACATGGTAGAACCAAGCTCTGTTGAAGGTGAAAAAATAATCTATTCCACTCACTTATTATCCTCTTAATGTAAATTAAATATTTGTACGGTCATGAACCATAATCTAACACTTATTTTATTTGAATTTTGCTGCGTTTCTTTCGACACTGTAAAGCAGTCCACATATTTTCAAGTAGAGTTACGTTATGAAGTTTTGACTAGATCATATTGTCTAAATCTTTAATATGTTTAATACAATGCCTGCGGAACGTATGACTTTCCTGCCAGTCGATATATTGTGATAAATCAGGATGGAGCAGTTGATAATCCAGTTTCTTAACTCGCTTGATTTATCACGACTGCCTGAACAGTTTTTAAAGTTGAAGGTTGAAGCAATGTTCATTCTTTTGAGAAACATTAATCCGCCGAAATTTTGTAACGGTGCCAACCATAAATAAGTTAATGAAGCCGTTATAAGCAACCATTTTAACAGCAACCATTATGGAAAATATAAAGGGGAAGATGTCCTACTACCCCTTATACCCGTATTATCGACGGATATGCACTTTGAATTTAAATGTGTGCCGTTTCCCGTACGAGTCGCTTTTGCGATGAAAAAGGCGCAAGGATAATCGTTTCGAGTATGTGGATCAAATCGAACAAATGATTCCTCACGGTAATATGTGACCTACTCCGAAGAATCCGCCAGATTCGTTTTTCATAAGCACGTGGAGAATATGCAACGGTATCATTTCGGTATCATCAACGGTATCATTTTCTTGTTTATTGAAACCAAAAGAGAATTGGATGTCATGAATAACAGGACATAATGCCTAAGGCATAATGCCCGTTACTAGGTCTCTGTCTAAGTTCTAAGTTGAGTTGTAGATTTAGATTTAAATTTAGGCTACGTAATAAAAAAATAATAAAAATAAAATATAAAATAAATATTTTTTATAATGGGTATAAAATTGAAATCTCATAACTTCTATCGAAACTTCTATATGAAATCTTCTAATTTCCACTTGTTCAGGTCTAAAACGTTTTTATGTTACCGAAAATTGAAATGAATATTGTTTTTTCTACACTTTTAGCAGGGCAGTTTATAAACATCACTAACACTATAATCAATACTGTTCAAATAATTGGTTGAATTTTTCGTATTTATAAAAATTAAGTGAATTAATGGGAAGAGAAGTATTTCCTCTTGCGACTCGTGGTGGATTTATATTAACATAACATAAAAGTTCGTTTTTGTTGGAAAATGGTATGCATGCTATATGTTACTTACCACTTTATATTCATTTGCGGCATGCTTCCCTAATGGTGAAAGATTTTCTCATCAGATCTCTTCCGTTGCCATCCTGGGCTACTTTCCGAAGCGTTCAACAAACGGAACTAGTGGCTACCACTAATCCTCTGCCCGGTAGGGCGCCAGGACGAAGAGGTCACAGCGGACGTTCTCCAGTTTTTTTGTGCTCCTCGGTGGCGTTGCGCGTGACATCACCGCACTATCGCCGGACGCGCATCGTTGGGTTTCCATCAGGAAAAAGACATTCGAAAAATGCCAAAATCGTGTAATGCCAGCCTGTGGCCGGAAAGGTGGCGGTCTCCTCCTCCGCCGCGGCCGCCGCCGTCGCCGTGAGCCTTCATCCGCAAACCATTCAGTAACTATCGCTTCCATTCGGAACACTTTCCATTCCGGGTGGCCAACGCCGGCAGACGCATCGGGCGAAATTAACGATCCGTGAAAAAAGGGAAAACCTTTTGATGTTGAAAATTTGAAAATTGCCACGGAAATTCAAATACAGCCGGCCCCGGCAAACGCGCTCCCGAGGGGTTACCCGGTGAAGCCGACGGCCGTGGTGGTGGTGGTGGCGGTCCCCTGTGTGTGGTTTCGCTATGATTTGGGCCGGTTTTTTTTTTCGGGACGAGCGTTTCGTGAGAAAGCTTCTTTTGATGCGCTCCCTGCGATCCTCGATCGCTTCCCCCGGGGGGAGCCCTGACCGTGCCCTGTTTGCGCATAAGGAATTTCCATTC
>NW_026685499.1:0-2738 GCF_943735745.2 Anopheles bellator | reverse complement strand
GATTGTATGTTCCACTACGACGTCTACTCTGAATCTTTCAATCTACGAAATTGGGTTCCCAGAAACGGTTCAGCACAGCATATATAGTTGATTGTGCAAATTTTTGTGTTTTTGAGATTTTTAAAGTAAACCACGTGGTGTTTTCGACGTGATTGTGCAGAATTATTTCAAGTTCAGAGCAGTTCAGTGCAGAGTTCAATTAAGCATAACTTTCCATAAACTTCACGTACTAAGATGAAACCTTCAGCACTGAAAGTTGAATGTTTACTGAAGATAGGACTATCAACACATTTTTAAATCTGACCACCACAGGCGTTGCTAGAAATCATGCAATTGTTCCCGATTCTAAGTGGGCCATGCTTTATTAGCCTGATTTTTGCCAGCGCCGTCTTGGAGACCCAGTGGATCCGTACTCCAAGACGGAGCGGATCGTGGTTTTGTACAGCCTAATCAGATCCTGTGGGTGTGCGCCACACCAGAACTCGACGATCCTGCGCATAAAAGCAATCCGTTTTACACACTTTCGCGCTAGATACGAAAGGTGTGTATCCCAAGGTAGTTTTTTGTCAAACCAAACACCGAGGTGTTTAAAAGAGTCGACAATTCTTATCTTTTCATTGTTTAAAAAGAGATCGAACTGGGGTTTCTATAAACCCTTCTGAACATTACCTGGGGTATTGTAGCAGAAGGAGAATATCATCATTTCTGTTTTCGATTGGGAAAACTGAATGCCTAGCTGATTGGCCCACCCTGTTAAGTTATCCATGTTGGATTGTAAGGGGCTCTGCATTGCAATGACGCTTTCATTGGCAACTGCGATAACTGCATCGTCAGCCAGTTGTTTTAATTTGCAGCTGGCCGTGAGGCAAGAATCGATGTCTTTAACGTAGACGTTATATAGCAGAGGGCTCAAACAGGACCCTTGTGTTAGCCCCTAGTACTTTGTCAGTTTATCCTGCTTACGGCCATTATCGAAGTTCATTGTTTTCTCCGATAGGAAATTAGAAATAAAATTATTAATTTTCGGGGGTAGGCCGGCGGTTTCGAGTTTTTGACGTAGTTTGGTTATGCTAACTGAGTCAAAAGCCCCTTTAACGTCCAGAAAAACAGAGGTTACCATCTCGTGCCGAGCATGGGCCAGCTCAATTTCAGTTGCTGGAAGAGCCAAGCAGTCATTGGTTCCCTTACCCTTACGGAAACCAAACTGGGTGTCTGAAAGTATTCCGGTGGACTCTAGCCACATGTCCAGTCGAAAAAGGATCATCTTTTCTAGTAGTTTACGCAAGCACGATAGCATTGAGATAGGACGGTAGTAGTCGTGCTCTGATGGCGGTTTACCGGGCTTCAGGATGGCGATTACTTTTACCTCTCTTCATTCCGGCGGGACGATATTGAGATTGAAAAAAGCATTCAGTAGTTTCAATAGTCGTATCCTCACCAAGTCTGGCAGGTTTTTCAGAAGTTTGTTCCTGATCTGGTCTAAGCCTGGGGAAGAGTTTTTGGCGGAGAAGAGGGCAAGTGAATGCTCTAGCATCATGAAGGGGGCGTCCATGTGGTGATATCCGGTCAGCGCATTTCGTTCGAATTTCTACGCAGGAACGAAATCAGGACAAATTTGGGCTGAGGCTGCTAACGTACTTACGCTAGTACCCCTTTTTTCGCTTTTAAGAGGTTTTTACACTTTTTCTCCAGCCCTCTTTACGTTTCCTATAGCGATGCGGAGCCAGTGGTATGGTAAGAGCGGAATGCTTCTCTTTTCGCCTGGAATGCTGCTTGGCAGTCACTGTCCCACCAAGGAGTTTGGGGTTTTTTAAACACTCTGCCTCGTTGTAGCGGTCTTGATTGGGGTGCAAGGGCGCACTCGTTAATAGATGAGACCCTCACTAAGAGAGAAGACACAAATGCCTTAAGGCCTTTGCACACCTAAACTGAAATGAACTGAACTGAACGTAGCGTAGCGAACGACGCGTTGTCTCGTATGGGATTCTATGGGACCCTTCACACCGGCGTCGACGAAAACTTCGTACGGCGACGACGAATCTGTATGAAAAGACAACGCTCCTTTTGTGTCGCATAAAAACTTTGGCCAAGGTTCGTATACTTGGTTTTTGGGTGAGTGGGGCGAAGTTTGGAAGTTCAAGACACATTGAATTTTTGGTGCGAGAATTAAAATGGTTTCATGATGAATTTGTGTTTGTATTACAAGTAATAATTAAGTTAAAATGGTCTTGCATGCTTGTGATACAAAAAAACGTCAATTGAGTAATCTTCGATTAGTTTTTAACTACCCAAGATGTCTAATTGTTTTCGCCCGAGAGTTCGGTATTCCTCTAGAGGAGGTAGATTTTCTGGTACGGCCGACATTGACGCAGACAGCAGCTCGCCTTACTTCCTCCAGTCGATGTGGCTTGTCAGGTCACAGCTGAGGGGCCTGTCATTAACTGTACGGTTCTCCCTGTTGATCGTAATCTTTATTTGGAGATGATCACTGCCGTTGGGATCCTCGATGACGTCCCACTTAGTCACGAAATGGCCAGGGAGAAACGAGCATGAGAACAAGTCCAGCGCCCTTGCGCGAGTTAACGAATTTAGTGCTTCGCTGAAAAGCAAAGCCCCAAATTGTTTTCGAAATACGACTCGTTTGGTGGTTTGACAAAGAGTGCTCTTTATTTCCAAATTTGGTCCTATTACGAGTATGCGTAGAAATTTATCGTTTTTTTACCAAATTGAATCGTTTA
>NW_026685496.1:0-2741 GCF_943735745.2 Anopheles bellator | reverse complement strand
AAAAAACAATCATTGTTACATGGTCGAATTCCTGTTTAAGTCTATAGTCGAATTTTCGATAGTACTCTTCAATGTACCGAGATAGAGTCAAACTGATCAGGTCCTCTTAAGTCCTTTTGAAATTGAAAGCCACATTTTAAAACATTTGTTTTTTTTTTAATATTTACCGTATTTTTCCGTGTATAACGCGCACTTTTTTCCCAATTTTTTAGGCTCTAAAATCTGGGTGCGCGTTATACAAGGGTAGTAAACATTTTGTCTCCTCCAAGCATACAAATGTGCCCTTTTAGGTACATATTCTATAGTATTATTGAATAAATTATAAAATGAAACACTTGTTAGGAATATAATTATCCATACAATATCGTTTTTAAGTCATGGCAGGGAGTTAAAACAGAAGTTGTTGTGAAATCATTTAAAAAATGTGGCATCAGCATGGATCTGAAGATGTCGCAATTTATGAGGACTCTTCAGAGAGTGACAATGAGGAGTACATTGAACAGCAATTGGAGAATATCAATTTGTCAGACAGCAGTGAATCTGAGTTTGAAGATTATTCCGAAATATAAAATACTAGTATGTCTTTTGCAATGTATACGCATTTTATCTTTAGTCTACTTTAGAATATTTATAGAGTATTTAGAGTAATACATTATTATCATTTGATATTTGTTGGATATCACATATCTGAAAAATGTAAAGTAAAAAATTTGTTGTCCAATTTTGTTCTCGTAAAATATGGGTGCGCGTTATACACGGGTGCGCGTTATACACGGAAAAATACGGTACATACTTCTTATTTACTTATTTACATACTTCTTTGCAGTTCTAGTGCCTTCAGGGTTCAGGTTATTGATAAGAAACGCGAAACTGCGCCTAGAAAGAATACCTCATTAAAGCCACTAATTATGCTCGACGCCGACGGCAGACCCCGGAGTAACTCGATCCTTTTTTTAACCCTTAAGCGCGTGGGTCGGCCGCCAGTTGATTAGCGTTTTGTTACAAAACCATCTTCAACCGATCTGCCGGGACGGACCGATTCTAATTACCGAACCGAAGCACGGCGGCTTGGTGCTCGAGACGAGCGTGACTGCTTGATATTCGAACCCCTTGGTCGGTTGGCCCTGGTGAGTCGCTTTCTTTCTTGTGGGATCCTTGCTCGCGGACAGCCGCAAAAAAGAAGGAAGATCTTTACCAAAATAAAATCAAAGACCATTGTGACATTTAAATGTCACTCAGTGGCCGATTCGTCATCATTAAAATCAAATTGTCATCACCGGCGGGGAACCGTAACAGCAGACACATCGCGTTGCGGTCGCGGCCCAGAATGTGCCACAAGAGAGGATGAAACCGGAGACCGCCAGACCGGAACACGACAGACTTCGATGAGGTGACACTAAACGTCCAATCCGGGTCCGACACTCCGGGCGACGACCACAATGTCTCGCGTCCGTCGGCGTGTGTCGGCGTATCGAGACCACAACGTTTAATGCCGGAATAATTACTTCACGGCTTCCGTTTCGATTGCAGGACACCACCATCGAGCATCGGGCCCGGGTTGAATCGGTGAATTATGTGGCCTCCGGTTGTCGGTCGGACGTCAACTTTGTGCGAACAAAGAAACTACGCGGACGGCGGGACCGGCGAAAGGGTTGCGATTGGGCGGGGGGCGATGCTGCACAAAGCATGGAACAATGCTCAGGGCCAATCGACCGCATTCTGCTCCGTGACCCCCGTGACGGGGGCGAGGATCACGCCCACGATGCTTCGACCTGCCGAAGGTCGGAAGGGCGCTGCAGGTCAGCTCGGCAGATCCCGGCTAGACTTAAACATTCCGGTATTACGATCTCATCATCGGCAGCATCACGGGCGCGGGTTTTGGCCCGGGCCCAGAAAGCTGGCCGGGCATTAAAAACAAAACATGATCGAGTGCAACTAATCAGATTAAAATATTATCGATTTTCAATTACACTCGAGTGTGGTTTTGGGCCCCCAGGGCTGGAGCATAATTTGAATACCGGATAGCATAACGGGAACGGGAGTTTGTAAAAAAGGAAATACAGCATACTCCAAGCGGGTTGGCGGTTATGTGCTTTAATAAACATTGCCCATTTGGCGTGGCGATTAAAGTTAATGCCTTGTCGGAAATGCGCGGACCCACCGTCGAACCGTAATAATGTTTTGAAGATGAATTCGCCCCGCCGTACCTGTGCACACCTATGAATACTTAATGCCACAATTCGCGAAACCCGTGAGTGCCGACCGAGCCCGAGTCTTGCATTAAGATTCCCCAAATGTACAACAACGCTGAATGTTTGATTCTGTTTTATCTGCGCCGCAAAGAGCCGGACGAAAAAAAACGGAGGGACAGAACTATGCTCCGAGCCCATAAACCGGGCGAGCCATGGGCACGTACCACGGAGCCAATTGTTCGCCCACCGCCGCAATCGGAACCAGGAACTCCACGGAGCTCGGAGCCGGAATTACTACTTCGGCGAGATCCGCAGACCCAACAGATAGTAGCAGTCGGAGAGGGCTTTTTTTCTTCACCGGCAAGGTGTACGTCCATCCAATCGACATCGGGCCACTAACGCGGGTCCCGGGTCCCGAGACAAACAGAAGTATAAATTTGTAAATAAGTAATCGCGTGTCTAAATAAAATATGTATTTTTATTATTCCCGCTCATGCGCCTCGCTTAGCATGGCTTTTTTGTATGTGTGCTGCTGGTGGGTGGGTTTTT
>NW_026685495.1:0-2741 GCF_943735745.2 Anopheles bellator | reverse complement strand
AAAAAACAATCATTGTTACATGGTCGAATTCCTGTTTAAGTCTATAGTCGAATTTTCGATAGTACTCTTCAATGTACCGAGATAGAGTCAAACTGATCAGGTCCTCTTAAGTCCTTTTGAAATTGAAAGCCACATTTTAAAACATTTGTTTTTTTTTTAATATTTACCGTATTTTTCCGTGTATAACGCGCACTTTTTTCCCAATTTTTTAGGCTCTAAAATCTGGGTGCGCGTTATACAAGGGTAGTAAACATTTTGTCTCCTCCAAGCATACAAATGTGCCCTTTTAGGTACATATTCTATAGTATTATTGAATAAATTATAAAATGAAACACTTGTTAGGAATATAATTATCCATACAATATCGTTTTTAAGTCATGGCAGGGAGTTAAAACAGAAGTTGTTGTGAAATCATTTAAAAAATGTGGCATCAGCATGGATCTGAAGATGTCGCAATTTATGAGGACTCTTCAGAGAGTGACAATGAGGAGTACATTGAACAGCAATTGGAGAATATCAATTTGTCAGACAGCAGTGAATCTGAGTTTGAAGATTATTCCGAAATATAAAATACTAGTATGTCTTTTGCAATGTATACGCATTTTATCTTTAGTCTACTTTAGAATATTTATAGAGTATTTAGAGTAATACATTATTATCATTTGATATTTGTTGGATATCACATATCTGAAAAATGTAAAGTAAAAAATTTGTTGTCCAATTTTGTTCTCGTAAAATATGGGTGCGCGTTATACACGGGTGCGCGTTATACACGGAAAAATACGGTACATACTTCTTATTTACTTATTTACATACTTCTTTGCAGTTCTAGTGCCTTCAGGGTTCAGGTTATTGATAAGAAACGCGAAACTGCGCCTAGAAAGAATACCTCATTAAAGCCACTAATTATGCTCGACGCCGACGGCAGACCCCGGAGTAACTCGATCCTTTTTTTAACCCTTAAGCGCGTGGGTCGGCCGCCAGTTGATTAGCGTTTTGTTACAAAACCATCTTCAACCGATCTGCCGGGACGGACCGATTCTAATTACCGAACCGAAGCACGGCGGCTTGGTGCTCGAGACGAGCGTGACTGCTTGATATTCGAACCCCTTGGTCGGTTGGCCCTGGTGAGTCGCTTTCTTTCTTGTGGGATCCTTGCTCGCGGACAGCCGCAAAAAAGAAGGAAGATCTTTACCAAAATAAAATCAAAGACCATTGTGACATTTAAATGTCACTCAGTGGCCGATTCGTCATCATTAAAATCAAATTGTCATCACCGGCGGGGAACCGTAACAGCAGACACATCGCGTTGCGGTCGCGGCCCAGAATGTGCCACAAGAGAGGATGAAACCGGAGACCGCCAGACCGGAACACGACAGACTTCGATGAGGTGACACTAAACGTCCAATCCGGGTCCGACACTCCGGGCGACGACCACAATGTCTCGCGTCCGTCGGCGTGTGTCGGCGTATCGAGACCACAACGTTTAATGCCGGAATAATTACTTCACGGCTTCCGTTTCGATTGCAGGACACCACCATCGAGCATCGGGCCCGGGTTGAATCGGTGAATTATGTGGCCTCCGGTTGTCGGTCGGACGTCAACTTTGTGCGAACAAAGAAACTACGCGGACGGCGGGACCGGCGAAAGGGTTGCGATTGGGCGGGGGGCGATGCTGCACAAAGCATGGAACAATGCTCAGGGCCAATCGACCGCATTCTGCTCCGTGACCCCCGTGACGGGGGCGAGGATCACGCCCACGATGCTTCGACCTGCCGAAGGTCGGAAGGGCGCTGCAGGTCAGCTCGGCAGATCCCGGCTAGACTTAAACATTCCGGTATTACGATCTCATCATCGGCAGCATCACGGGCGCGGGTTTTGGCCCGGGCCCAGAAAGCTGGCCGGGCATTAAAAACAAAACATGATCGAGTGCAACTAATCAGATTAAAATATTATCGATTTTCAATTACACTCGAGTGTGGTTTTGGGCCCCCAGGGCTGGAGCATAATTTGAATACCGGATAGCATAACGGGAACGGGAGTTTGTAAAAAAGGAAATACAGCATACTCCAAGCGGGTTGGCGGTTATGTGCTTTAATAAACATTGCCCATTTGGCGTGGCGATTAAAGTTAATGCCTTGTCGGAAATGCGCGGACCCACCGTCGAACCGTAATAATGTTTTGAAGATGAATTCGCCCCGCCGTACCTGTGCACACCTATGAATACTTAATGCCACAATTCGCGAAACCCGTGAGTGCCGACCGAGCCCGAGTCTTGCATTAAGATTCCCCAAATGTACAACAACGCTGAATGTTTGATTCTGTTTTATCTGCGCCGCAAAGAGCCGGACGAAAAAAAACGGAGGGACAGAACTATGCTCCGAGCCCATAAACCGGGCGAGCCATGGGCACGTACCACGGAGCCAATTGTTCGCCCACCGCCGCAATCGGAACCAGGAACTCCACGGAGCTCGGAGCCGGAATTACTACTTCGGCGAGATCCGCAGACCCAACAGATAGTAGCAGTCGGAGAGGGCGTTTTTTCTTCACCGGCAAGGTGTACGTCCATCCAATCGACATCGGGCCACTAACGCGGGTCCCGGGTCCCGGGACAAACAGAAGTATAAATTTGTAAATAAGTAATCGCGTGTCTAAATAAAATATGTATTTTTATTATTCCCGCTCATGCGCCTCGCTTAGCATGGCTTTTTTGTATGTGTGCTGCTGGTGGGTGGGTTTTT
>NW_026685494.1:0-2743 GCF_943735745.2 Anopheles bellator | reverse complement strand
CTCCGATCGTACTGGGGACGATAAATTTGCGTAAAATATGGAATGTTGCCGGCAAGCGAGAAAAAAGTGTTTTTGTGTTGCACATATCCCGTATTGGCCTTCTAATTTAGACCACAATTGTGAGTGAGATCAACTGTGAAGCCCCAATCTGTGGTGGTGGCAAGCGCCAGGGAAGCATATACTTTTTGATGGTTCAAATGTGAGGTTTCTGAGACATGCGAAAGCACTGACATTATTCAGATAATTCTACATATCAGAGAAGTGCTTCGCGGCCCGCCTCAGCTTCCTCAGCCTGTACCAACTTTCTTCGAGGCCCTCAACCCTTCTGACGGCCCTGACCGACGGACACGAGACGGTTCGCGTTTCGTTCCAGATAATTGAAGCATAGCGCGACGTCGGGTTCTCCGCGCTCTGCTTGCTTATTCCATGTTTTTGTGCCTCACATGCACGTACTCTCTCTCCAATGTGTGCACGGCCATGCTGCCACGCGTCGTCGTGCCTGGTCAAGAACCTCTCGAGGGAAGACGAGTCATGTACACTTGGCATGTATTATGACCTCGCCGCCGATGACGACGACGATGGTTTTACGCCCGTTGTTGGGCGGTGCAGACCCCGAAACTTTTGGTCTTCTTCAAACAGTATTCCACTTACTTGTGCTGGCGTCGAGGCGTACGGCGCGCACCCGGTTAACGGGTTTATTCGGTAATAGATTCCGGTTCGTCGACTTCACTCGGCCTCAGAGTGGTCTGCCGGCAGCGTTTATGGGTTGCAGCCCCATGATGTGTGTGGCGTATGCCGCTTCTCTAACGCGATTGATGTTGATTAAATCCGCATCACCAGCGCGAGCGCGCCCCACTAGGAAGAATGGCGTCTGAAGGATTCGGATCCCGATTTCTCCCCTGTCCAAATTTATGCAGCACACTAAAAAAGTCAAAGCTGTAAACAGGATGATGGGATGGGATGGTGGTGTACGTGGAAAGTTGCGTGTTTATGACGTTTATTTTCTTCCACTATCTTCTTTGTGCCCTGGCCGCTGTGTCACGGTCACTGTCATTCGGTTTTGTTGTTGCATATTTCATACGCCGTCCGCGAAAGCGTGACAGCCGCGCACCAGTGAGAAAGAGAGCTGTGCCAGCACCGTGCCAATGTCGAAGGTTTTCCATTTTCCTCTCCAGTTGAGGAGGACAGGTGGTAGCAGGAGCAGGTCAGTCCTCGTGTTAATCGCTTCCACGTGTGTGCATATGTTTCCGGTGAAATAACTCATTCCCTCGTACGTTGCCCTCGGTGGTGCGAGCATATAGTAATCATAGCACAGCAGAGGAGGACTCGTTGTAGTTGGAATAATTCTTCAAAAGTGAGCTTTTGCCCCGACTGCGAGGGAACCACTATGGATCCGCTAAATCCCCGACTAATCTAGCTGATGACGGGGTGCCCCACAACGCGATTAGTAGCGCGGGGTGCACCGATCATCGTCATCGGCATCGGCGCTGTGAACGAGAATAAAAATCGCGTAGCATCGTCGCTTTCCATGTTGCTTGTCGTACTTCCGACAGTAATTAAAGTGCCTGTCGGCTTTTGGCCCAATTAATAGGCGCACGGGATGTAACCGCCCCCAGGCGCTCCAACGTATCCTCGGCGCTTGGTTGAATTGATTCAACATTTCTACCACTCTCCGATCGGTTCCTGGGTTACGTTTTTGGTTGCCGGTGAACCACCTTCCAGCAGACATTATGCTCTCGGTGCGTACGGGGTGTGTTTCCACCGAGTTTGTGTGCTCGGTGACCGAAAGTAATCAATTATGTGCTGAACAAACATCAGGCTCTCGCAGTAGTGTGTGGCGTGGCTTCCATCGGCGAGGCCAGAAGCTTGTGAGGACACATCTGAAGAGAGAGAGAGAGAGCAGTGTGCAGTAGGTAGAGTAGTCAACATACCAAACCAACTGCAAACAGTCCTCTCGGCTTCCTCTGAAGTGTGCACGCTTTGGAGAGTGCGGCGGACGGTTTCACTCACTTACTGTGAAGTGGGAATAAATTATTGGTCAAATAAATATGCAATTGCACCCGATGCAAATTAGTCGACTGGCGCTGTTTTGTTGTTGTGCCGCGTGTGTGCTGCTCGAAAATATGCGCTAGGTGGAGGCTGTGTATCTCATTATGGTGGAGGTGGAGGGCTAAGCGGTTTGGATGGCGCTCGCCATTGGCAGTGGATTGTTTTTTTTTTGCAAATCGATGATATTATAATTTGCGCAATTATGCTGCGAAAGAGCGCGCGCGTCCGTACGCGCTTCGCTGCTGCGCAACAATGGAGAGAGGATGAAAACAAAATTTAAATTTTCCAAATTTTTAACACCGAAAAGGATTAGAGTGGCGCAATGGAGAGAAACCGATTGGAATGTGGAGTGTGGGCGCTAGTGGATACTTTCCGATATGTTGTGCACGTAAACACAATTACACAGCAGCTCCACACTCAATTGTGGAAAGCTCCCCTTCAAATCCAGATACTGTGAGCAGAAGAAGCGAATCCCCAATTGCATCTGTGGAACGTGGGCGAAAGCGTGTTGTTGTTCGTATGTGCGATGATGTGCTTTTGAATTTTTAATTTGAAATTCAATGCCCTCCACACCACAAAAACCATTTTGTTCCTTTTCGTTTTGGGCAAATAAAAAAGTGTGACAAATGTGCATTCGGCGGCAGGCCTCGAACGCTAAACGATTTCATTTCTATTGTGTCTTCTTTCCTCTGTC
>NW_026685493.1:0-2744 GCF_943735745.2 Anopheles bellator | reverse complement strand
CAATGCCACAGCCGCGTGGCGGGCATCATTGGCGCAACCTTGTCCGGGCCGGACCGGGGCAATATCCAAATTCGGTTCGCCGCCGCCGCCACAGCCGACTTCCTTTCGAAGCGTGCCGCGGCCGAAGTTAATGTAACGTTTCCGGTTACAGTGGAAGATCGTTCCGCGACGCAGTAGCGCGTGTTTGGCGGATTGTGGGAAATACTGGGGTGTTCAATAAGTTCTTTGCCGCGATAACAGTGCAGTGATTTACTTTTTAATTTTTAGAAGGTTCAAAAGCAAAGCATTTATGAATGAATAGTGAAAGTGTTTTAGGACTCTTCGCCTTTAATTAGGCGGTTAACAGGGGTGTTTCTGAGTTTCAACGCGGTCGTACTAGCCTACGATGACGATGCACGCCAAAAAAACAGACACAACACTTGAACTCGTAGAAAAAATAGAAAATATTGTATTGGAAAATCGTCGAATCACTCAAAGAGTTTTAGCATAATGCCCCAGATTCACCAGATTTGGCCCCTAGCGACCTTCATCTGTTTTCAGACCCACAAAAATCGTACGTGAAAAGCGTTTTTCATCAAATGATGAGCTCACAACAGCTGCGGAAGCGTATTTTGAAGGTGTTCTAGTTTTTCACTTCAGAGATGGAATTATTAAATTGACAAGAAGCAAAGAACTTATTGAACAACCTAGTAGCAGGCTGCAGCCGCCGGCGGCAACCTTCGAGAGCAATCGGCCCTTGATCGTGGTGCTTCCTGACTCTTTGTTCTGCTTGGGGCTTCGCCGCTTCAGCGGAACTGGAGCTCTCTCGGGCTCGCGAGAACCCTGCCTTATATCACGCAGAAGGCTCCATTTTGTTTCTCGGATAGGATAGGAAAACAATCCACATGGCGGGTGAGCGACGTGGTGAGCAGCGTGGTCTTGTCTCGCGCCCTTTCGATGGGGATCACCACCACTCGGCTGCGGCTGATAATCTTAGCGACAGCCGTCGGCTACTCCCGATGGCGATATTTGTTGTTATCGCCAGTGACAGATAAAAATGGTAATTTGCTCCCTTAACCCAGTTAGGACGCCTACCGGCCTCGGTTCCATCGTTCAATTCAACGCAGTTCAGAAGCTACCGATAGGAGCCACACGTAAAATAATGATTTTCTTTGTCTGCAACCCGCTCTTCTTGTCCCGGACCCCGAGCAGGTGATAATTCTCACAACGCACACCGATTCGATTTGGTTCCGCGCGCCTCAGGGGGGTGCCTCCCGTGAGAGCTCCAAATGTAATTAACGGATCCGCCCAAACCGGCCGATGTTGTTATCCTGGTAAACAATCAGCACCCCGCCCAACACAACGGTTGAAGAATTGTTCCGCCGGAGCTAACGAGTTACGCGCTCCCTAGCCCCGCGGTATAATGGCGGTTAACTACCGATTTCTGGTCCGGGCAAGTCTCTCCAAAGCGTGTGCGGAGTAAGATATCATCGAAGCCACCACGTTCTGGGGGACGAGTCAAAGGTGAGTCTAGGGAGCGCTAGTGTCAATTCTTGCCGGAGAAGCGTCAGCGAACCGGGGTGACATTGGAACATCGTTCAACCGGGCAAGGGCCCTACTACACGGGTTTCTGTTTACTGCCGGAGCGCTGGCAAACCTCGATCCGACGCCGGGATACGCTTCGATGCACCACCCTCTCGTCTCGTCGATGCACATTGTGTAATCATATTGCAGCCGGCGGCGGCGGCGGCGGCGGCAGCCTTCAGGGTAAGCTGATCTTCTGTGGCAAGGAAATGAATTGTTGTTTACCCAGGCTGAGTGAGGGCTGTGTGGCCTCAGGTTTCAAAAACAAACCCGGAACCAGAGTTCTCCTGGTGCCGTTCTTCACGGAGACCGGCGTGGAATGTGCCGCTTCTGACGTCATGGTCGGTATGTGGGAAACTATGCATGTCGGGGGGCGGGACAAGCATGTCGAATACGGAACACGGAATGTCGAATGGTAGCCTTGATGGCCCCTTACCGAACCCGTTTCCGAAACGGGTCGGTTTTCGAAGTTACAACAAACGTCAATGCATCACGTTACGCGCCAAATGGGGGGTCAATCAGTCCCGCACGTCCTTCGCCGAGTTGCCCTTCTTTGTTCCCGGTGGTCGGCTGCCCACTTCCTTGCGATTCGCCTTGCGGTCCGTGGGCAGGTTCTAATTTTACCGCCACGAACCGCCCGTAATTGACCGCTTCGCAATTCTCCATCATTGGCCGCAGGCATGCACGCGAAACTGCATTATTTACTGGCCCTCCTGGTGCTGGCCTCGCGCCTAGCTACAGGTCTTATTAACGTCGTTGCCCTTTCGGTGCACTCGTGGACGTTGGCGCCTTTCGATGAACTCTTGTATGACGTGCCTCCGATCGTGTGCGTGCTCGGAGCCGGGTGTTTGAATTTCAGCAGAAGTAGTTCAGTCCGGAACCCGGAGCACTACCCCCGTCTGGCCATGCTTGTCTACTTCCGATGACGTACTACAATCAAGAAATTGGAACAATCGTGTACCCTTCGATGTACAGTTAGGTCTGGACGGCTGGACTTTTCATCCTCGATTCTCGAGACCCACTGGAGTGCCCCATTTGGCCCACCCAAAGTGACGTGTCTTTCCCATGCTCAAATATTAATAACGAATACGAATCCATTAACCATTTGGGGGTAAGAAGGACGGCCCACACCATTGTAGTGTATGTAGTATAGAAATAAGTATTGTATGTATTAGTATAAG